>NC_083777.1:25703587-25705449 GCF_963514075.1 Conger conger | reverse complement strand
AAATAATGATTTGCATTTATCCATCAAAAAATTGTATGTTGTATGATACCATTTTTATGTTTGTATAATATTTCAGCATGTTGAAGCCTATTTTTCACATCAGTATGCGTGTGTATCTTTCTATCTCTCTCCCTCTTTCTCACTGGTATTACACTCACGATATTTAGCTTTTCCCCAGTAATGTCCTCATTCATTCCGATAGCACTTCTGCTGTTTAGAGTGCTGCATCCCTGTGTGCCTGCCCCCCATCCTACCCCCGCCCCCACACACACAACACACACACACACACACACACACACTCACACACCCTCCACGCCTGGTCGTGAGCGAGCAGCTCAATCAGGAGACTCTCGGGTGAATTGCCTCTTGACTTCAGCTTGACGAATAATGTTGTTGCTCTTCATTTCAATTAAAAGCGGGTTGCTGGAAGAGGCCAGTTTGTGTTGTGTGTGAGCTCAATCACTCATCTTTGTTTGGATCCTGCCAGCCCACCTCCACCCTGCACCACCACCCCCCCCCCCCCTCCCTCCCTCACCCTCCCACCCGAAACTCTTCCTCAAGGTCACACTCTCTGTAGACCGTGGTCCTCTGACGCTCCTGTAATTTCGGAGTGGAAATCGCGGCAGAAATAATACCCCCGGTTCCCCTGCTCGCTCGCTCGCTCCCTGCAGCCTCGCTCGCCCCCGACCGGGACCTGCGTGCTCTGACCTCTGTGTGATTGGCATGCCAATTATCCAATCAGCACATTGATGTTGGCCCAGTCACAATAGAGCGATGGAGTGCTGTTTTTCTCCCCCGGCTCCCGGCCTTTTCTGTCACATAATATTGTGAGCTGAGCTGGGGGGGGGTGGGCTGCTCTGGCTCTGTGAGGGTTTTCCCGTTCTGTGTTTCACCACCGCACAGCTGTGTGTGTGTGTGTGTGTGTGTGTGTGTGTGTGTGTGTGTGTGTGTGTGTGTGTGTGTGTGTGTGTGTGTGTGTGTGTGTGTGTGTGTGTGTGAGTGTGTGTGAGCTTCAGCAGTGGAGTGTATTTGCAGTTGTTTGTCTCTAAACCGGCTGGAAAAGAGGCAGAGCTTCACCCCGAAACCTCCACCTTATTGCCCCGGCTCACAGTGTTGGTCCCTTGCTGTGTGTGTGTGTGTGTTACCCAGCAGTAACTCATCCCCTGTGTGCGTGTGTGTTTCAGAGGTGACTATGTGGCAGCTCTGGAAGCAGTGTTGATGTGCCTGCAGCAGTACAGCCTGTTGCCGCGGCTACACTACGTGCTCTGCGGATTGGTTGGAAAAAGGGAGAGAAAGAGCATCTGCAGAGAGGTACGTGCCCCGCACCCAAAATGGCCGCTCCCGCTACGGCCTCGGCCCCCGCACCACACTTCCTCAGCCTCCCGGGTCAGCAGCGAGAGGCTGCGGGTCCATGGAGTGGAGTATGGGGGGCTCTTCTGTCCTCCCCCACGAGAGAGAGAAACTGCACGCCATCAGCACTGGTGTGAGAGAGTGTGAGAGAGTGTGAGGAGAGTGTGAGAGAGTGTGTGAGAGAGTGTGAGAGAGTGTGAGAGAGTGTGAGAGAGTGTGAGAGAGTGTGAGAGAGTGTGAGAGAGTGTGAGAGAGTGTGAGAGAGTGTGAGAGAGTGTGAGAGAGTGTGAGAGTGTTGTGAGAGTGTGTGAGAGTGTGTGAGAGTGTGTGAGAGTGTGTGAGAGTGTGTGAGAGATGTGTGAGAGTGTGTGAGAGTGTGTGAGAGTGTGTGAGAGTGTGTGAGAGAGTGTGAGAGAGTGTGAGAGAGTGTGTGAGGTAGTGCTGAGAGAGACCCTGTGGGTCCTACTAGCAGCACAGTGAGGGCGGAGGGGAGAGGTCCGGGTTGGCGGCAG
>NC_083777.1:25636087-25696087 GCF_963514075.1 Conger conger | reverse complement strand
CACACACACACACAGACTCACACACACACACAGACTCACACACACACACAGACTCACACACACACACAGACTCACACACACACACAGCCTCACACACACACACAGCCTCACACACACACACAGCCTCACACACACACACAGACTCACACACACACACAGACTCACACACACACACAGACTCACACACACACACAGACTCACACACACACACAGACTCACACACACACACACAGACTCACACACACACACAGACTCACACACACACACAGACTCACACACTCACACACACACACACAGACTCACACACACACACAGACTCGCACACACACACAGACTCGCACACACACACAGACTCGCACAGACACACACACACACAGACACACACACACAGACACACACACACAGACACACACACACAGACACACACACACAGACACACACACACACAGACACACACAGACACAGACACACAGACACACACGCACTAACAGCAGTCTGTTCTCTCCTTTCAGGTGGAGACTCTGGATAACCTTGTGGACATGACGGTGAAGCTCTATGAGTGCGACAGAGACGATATGTACAACTTCGTCTTCCGCCTGTGCCGTGAGTCACCCCCTAACCTCTCATCCAATCAGGAGCTCACCTTCCTCCCTCTCATCCAATCAGGAGCTCACCCCCGACCTCTCATCCAATCTGGTGCTCACCCCCGTCCTCTCATCCAATCAGGAGGTCACCCCGACCTCTCATCCAATCAGGAGCTCACCCTCCTCCCTCTCATCCAATCAGGAGCTCGCCCACCATCTCTGCACCCAACAGAGCTTGAGGGCGGACAGTGGCCATAAGATAAGGCCAGAGAGAAAAGGGCAGACATCTTGATTGGATCTCCGGTTAAGATCTGCTCCCGGAGGATGTTCGCCTTTTCCAATTTAGCGACACTCTGGAAAAAAACGCTGCCTTTGCCGGTTCTCTAATAGGCCTTAATATGGAGGGTCCATCCGCCGATCCGATCAGTTCTGATCACTCTCTCTCCTTGTGAGGCTGGAGTTTATCCCTCCTACAAACACTCCCCACAGCCACTGTCCTCAGGGTGCAAAGAGCCTGCTATCACTCCCACATTTTAATAGCAAACTAACGATGTTCTGCCCATTTTATTCAGTGTTGATTTTGAGCGATTTGAATCTGAGACGCAACGAAGTACTTTACACTGTGAACCCCAGAAGGATATCATATTTTGACACCAAAAGGCTTTAATTAATCCGAATATTATGGCAGTTTTAAATTTTTTACCCAGTTGGCAGGTACGCACAGTTATTGAGTCAGTTACAGAAGAGGAAACACTGCACTGTATTCTGTTCAGCTTCTAAATGTTTTATAAGCAAGTATACATTTGAATCTTCTGGCTTGATGAAAATGTTGAGTGTAACTGGCTGTTGAAGTGAGAGTGGCTGACTTAACACTAAAGGCATTATGATTAGAGTTTTGTAAGGGCAATTTATTTATTTATTATTTATTTAATGTTTATTTGAGTAGGGACAATGCCAAGAGACATGGCACCATTGCTGCCCGTTTACACCAGGTTCATGTATGTGGAAGGGCTGTATATGAATCCTTATTCTATCGCCTGGTTGAGCTGATAGTTTGACCATTTGTGTGTGTGTGTGTGTGTGTGTGTGTGTGTGTGTGTGTGTGTGTGTGTGTGTGTGGCACTAATCCCTTTATCGTGCCCGTTCAGACTTCAATAACGACTGGGAAAAGGCCCTGGCCACCTGGACCAAGATGCAGGAGGAGAACGTGGTTCCCCGCGAGAGGACCCAGCTGCTACTGGCCCGCATCCTGAAGAACAACGGCCAGGAGGTGCCCTTTGTGATGCCTGAGGTAAAATCACAGTCTCTCACAAACAAACTGTGTGTGTCTGAGAGTGAATGTGCGCGTGTGTGTGTTTGAAAGTGAGTGTATTTTTGAGAGTACAGTATGTGTGTGTGTATGTTTTTGAGCCTGTGTATTTCAGAGTGAGTGCATGTGTGTATTTGAGTGTGTATGTTTGCATGCATTTTAGCTTGTGTGTGTTTCTGTGTGTTTTTTTGTGCGCGTGCGTGCGTGTGCGCACGTGCGTTACTCTCTGTGTGTGCGTGTGCGCGTGCGTGCGTGCGTGCGTGCGTGCGTGCGTGCGTGCGTGCGTGCGCGCGTGCGTTACTCTCTGTGTGTGCGTGTGCGCGTGCGTGCGTGCGTGCGTGCGTGCGTGCGTGCGCGCGTGCGCGCGTGCGTTACTCTCTGTGTGCGTGCGTGCGCGCGTGCGTTACTCTCTGTGTGCGTGCGTGCGTGCGTGCGTGCGTGCGTGCGTGCGTGCGTGCGTGCGCGCGTGCGTTACTCTCTGTGTGCGTGCGTGCGCGCGTGCGTTACTCTCTGTGTGCGTGCGTGCGTGCGTGCGTGCGTGCGCGCGTGCGCGCGTGCGTTACTCTCTGTGTGCGTGCGTGCGCGCGTGCGCGCGTGCGTTACTCTCTGTGTGCGTGCGTGCGTGCGTGCGTGCGTGCGTGGCGCAGTGCTGTGTTCTGCAGCGAGCTCCACAGAGCCCCTGGCAGGCCGGCGCACACACAGGATACCAGCAGTGTTATTACCCCTGCTGTTGCTATGGCAGCCCCGCGTTCTCAACATGGGCTGCGGTGCCAGTGTGATCCAGTCTCCGCTGGGCCTCTGCCAGCCTCTCGGAAAAGCCACATGAAAAGGGAATATTGGATTTTAGGATGATCGCAGGATAAATCCAGATGTTTAGCGGGAATTAACGGGGCACTCCCAAAGCCCAGCTAATTTGATTTCAGCCGGTAAATGCCGCCGTATGTGTGGTCTTTCCATGGCAAGCCTCTGCCAGCCTGGGGAAACGCAGGCAGTTTGACTGTGTCGTGAATTGCCCGTGAGACTCTGTGCCCGGAGCGCTGTTCAGAGGCTCGTTCCCCGTTTATTCAGTACCCCATGCCTGCAGTGGATGGGAGCCAATGGGAAGAGTGTTTCCCCGGGCAACGAGATCCAGACAGGCCCTTTGGCCCGCTCACTCCGACTTAACCCCGCCCGCGGGACCGTGTGGGTGACTGAGCCCTGGGCCTCTGCCCTTCTGTGTGCCTACTACTACTACTGCTACTGCTGTGTGTGTGAGTGTGTGAGTGTGTGTGAGTGTGTGTGAGTGTGTGTGAGTGTGTGAGAGTGTGTGAGAGTGTGTGAGAGTGTGTGAGAGTGTGTGAGAGTGTGTGAGAGTGTGTGAGAGTGTGTGAGAGTGTGTGAGTGTGAGAGAGTGTGAGAGAGTGTGAGAGAGTGTGAGAGAGTGTGAGAGAGTGTGAGTGAGAGTGAGTGAGAGTGAGTGAGAGTGAGTGAGAGTGAGTGAGAGTGAGTGAGAGTGAGTGTGAGTGAGTGTGAGTGAGTGTGAGTGAGTGTGAGTGAGTGTGAGTGAGTGTGAGTGAGTGTGAGTGAGTGTGAGTGAGTGTGAGTGAGTGTGCTTGCATTTAGCCTGTTTTAATGCTTACCTGTGTGTGTGTGTTTACCTGTACAGGTGTGGTATGAGAAATTTGCCACAGTCCAAAGCACAGCCCAACGCAAAGCCCAACGGGCAACCGATCCGGCATCCGAATGGGCAGCCCAACATGCAGCCCAACGGGCAACCCAACGGGCAACCCAACGGACAGCACAACGGACAGCACAACAGACAGCACAACAGACAGCCCAACGGACAGCCCAACGGACAGCCCCACACGGGTCTAAGGACATGGAGATGCGCATCATGAGGCAGTGCAATAACAAAGTCAACGGTGAGGCAACGGCGCTGCGTCTGGGCTGGGTCCCGCCGGCCGTTACGGGTCGGGGCGTTACGGGTCGGGCCGGGTCTCCGTACGGGAGCTGGGGGCCGGTTCTCCGTGCGGGAGCTGGGGGCCGGTTCTCCGTACGGGAGCTGGGGGCCGGTTCTCCGTACGGGAGCTGGGGGCCGGGTCTCCGTACGGGAGCTGGGGGCCGGGTCTCCGTACGGGAGCTGGGGGCCGGTTCTCCGTACGGGAGCTGGGGGCCGGTTCTCCGTACGGGAGCTGGGGGCCGGTTCTCCGTACGGGAGCTGGGGGCCCTGCCGCTGCTGGTCTCCGCCTCGCGCACACAGCCGAGCGGAGCTCTACTTCTCGAGCTGCCCGTGTTTTTGGGGCAAAATATGCCAACGCTGCCGCTATCATGGCTCTGGTGTTTATTCTGTGTGTGTGTCGCGGGCGAGAGGCTGACCGGCGGTAACGTTTAAACAACGCGCTCCCCTGCGGCCTCCACTCTCCCGGCGCCTCCCCCGCCCTGCTCTCCCCGTGCCTCCTCCGCCCCGCTCTCCCCGTGCCTCCCCCGCCCCGCTCTCCCGGCGGTTTCGGCAGGCGGTAAATTCGCTGCGTAACACGCCGTTGACTTGGCGGCCCTTTTTTGAGGTTGTCTGGTTTGTGTTGTGTGGAGGTGCGTGGAGTCGCCTCTCTGTCCTCACTGTGCCTCCCCCCCCCCCCCCCCCCCCCTGCAGAGGCGTTCACCTCGCTGAAGGAGGCCGTGGAGAAAAACATCCCTCTGTCCGCCGCCACCTACACCCGCGTGATCAAAGCCCTGCTCGCCGGGGGCAACATGGCGGGCGCCATGGTGGTCCAGGACATGTGAGCCAGCACCCTCTCTCCCAGGGTCTCTCTCCCCTCCCTTTCTCTCTCTCCCTCTCCCTCCCTTTCTCTCTCTCTCTCCCTTTCTCCCTCTATTTCCCTCACTCTCTCCATCTCTCCCTCTCCCCTCCCTTTCTCTCTCCCTTTCTCCCTCTATTTCCCTCACTCTCTCTCCCTCTCTCCTTCTCTCCCTCTCCCCTCCCTTTCTCTCTCTCTCTCTCTTTCTCCCTCTATTTCCCTCACTCTCTCCCTCTATTTCCCTCACTCTCTCCATCTCTCCCTCTCCCCTCCCTTTCTCTCTCCCTTTCTCCCTCTATTTCCCTCACTCTCCATCTCTCCCTCTCCCCTCCCTTTCTCCCTCTATTTCCCTCACTCTCTCCATCTCTCCCTCTCCCCTCCCTTTCTCTCTCTCCCTTTCTCCCTCTATTTCCCTCACCCTCTCTCTCCCTCCTTCCCCACCTCTGTTTCTTTTCTGTCCTTTTTTTTTCTGCCGAAATGAATTATGTAAATAACTAACAAAGCACTGGTATACAATGTAAAATTAGCGAATGAAACATTTAAGTTACATGTAACGCAATGGTCCAGTTATCGATGGCAAGTTAAGGACGGTAACCGTAGCGGTAATTATCGCTCATTAGCTTTCTCAACACTGCTTTTTGAAATGGTTGTTGTATGTTTTTTCTATTAATAGTAGGGTATTGCATGTTAGCGGTGGATTACTGCTCATTGTCCTTCAGGTGGTGAAAGGCTGTTATTGACCAAAATTTGGGGATGTTTTTCGCAAAATCGGTTTCCCTTTATCTGTTTATCGTTTTCTCTTGTGTCTCCCCATCCCTCTCTCCTTAACTGTGGAAATGTGAGAGATCTGTGAGAGATCTGTGAGAGATCTGTGAGAGATCTGTGAGAGATCTGTGAGAGATCTGTCTCAGAGAGTCGCTCTGCGCTCACAGAGAGTGACTCCACAGCCTGTAATGGCGGTTGACGATGGCTTTTTCTGCGCGGGCAGACGGAGGAGTTAAGAACCCGTCTCGCTCCGCGTCTCACCGACGGGCCGTTCGTTACGGGCGGCGACCAGGCGCGTCACCGTGCCGACGCGCTCGACCGTCTCCCCGCCCGCGGCCCGTGAGAGGCATCGCCGTCACGCCGCCGGCATCCATTTCGTGAGACGCCGGCTGCACGGAAAAGATGAAGGATCTGTTCCTGATTAGTAGTTTTTGGATCTCCTGTCTCTTCTGCCTGGACGCATTAGTACCTGTCACATACAGTCGAACACACACACACACACACACACACACACACACACAGTCGCACACGCACACACAGTCGCGCACACACAAAGTCGCACACGCAGACAGTCGCTGACAGTGCTATACAACTTAAGCAAAAGGCCGTCATGCACTCACACACACACACTACTCTCACACACACACACTACTCTCACACACTACTCTCTCACACACACACACTCACACACACTCTACTCTCTCACACACACACACTCACACACACTCTACTCTCTCACACACACACACTCACACACACACTACTCTCTCACACACACTCACGCAGTTGTCTTTTCAGTCTTATGCGTGTGGGTTATCGCAGACTGAATCAGGAGCACAGGTCATTCCCCTGCTGTTCTCCTCTTTCTGTGTTTGTGGGGGGGGGGGGTGTGCTCCCCAAGTGTGTGTCTAATACAGTGTCACATCCACACTGCGTGATACAGTCTCACATCCACACTGCGTGATACAGTGTCACATCCACACTGCGTGATACAGTCTCAAATCCAGCCCAGCAATAACTCCCCAAGCGTGTGTGTGTGAGTCTCACATCCGAACTGCTGACTTGGAGAGCCGTCTGACAGATGGGCGTGGAGCGCATCGGAAGTGAGCAATGGGGTGCTTACGGGAGATTAAGGGGATTGGGGGGCAGGGGCAGGGCAGTCGGACCGGGGTGGGGGGGGGGGGGGGGGGGGTTTGGGGGTCTGGGGGTTTGATGAGAATAATTCTGACCCCGGTTTCCAAGGCAATCTGGTGGAGCGGCGGCTGGCTGGTCACCGTGGCGATAAGGAGCGGCAGCGAGATTAATCCCGCTGGAGACGCATTAGCGGGGCGCAGAGAGGGGCGGGGGGGGCGTCTGATCGAGCCTTAGCGCCTCAGAAATGAAAAAAATAAGAGGGAATCTGCGGCTCTTTTTCCCTCCCCGCTCTTGTGCAAAGGACAGGAGGGCGGGAGAGGGAACCGGAGGTCAAAGGTCATCCTGTTACGGTCACGCGCTGGGCTCTGTGTTCGTCTCCTTCGGGCTGCCATCCCTCCATCCCTCCGCCACGCATTCTGTCCGTTTCGCTGGTCTGCAGCTGCAGCCGGCCTTCCCCCTGAGCCGTGCCGCGGGGGTGGGGGGGTGCAGGGGCGTGACGTGCAGGTGCCGGTCGTGTCGCCCGGGTTACGGGGGGCGGGGTCCGGTCAGGTTTGGGGGCGTGGACCCACTGCGCATGTGATAGCTCTCCTCCCCGGGCCGCCTGGAGAACTGAACGCAGCTCTGCCTGCACACCGCCCGCCAATATGACGTCCTCCATGAGGATGGGGATTGGGCACGTACAGCCCCACGTGAGGTGGCAATATTATTATTATTTTTATTATTTATTTCTTTATTTTTTATTAAAATGGTACATTAGGTCCCAATGCCTGCAGGTGACACAAACACAGAAGGACAATCAGTCATAACTACCTTATAACTTATGGTGACAACAAATTGGACTTATTGTACTTTCTCTCTCTCTCTCTCTCTCTCTCTCCCTTAGTGCTAACTCGAAGCTTGGAAAGTTCACCTTGAACGAATCGGTCCACAGCATGTTGGTCATCACCATGGTGAAAAATGGTCAGATCAAAGGTATGTGCCCCGTACTGTATGTAATATAAGGTTCAGGTGCACAGTACTGTATGTAATATAAGGTTCAGGTGCACAGTACTGTATGTAATATAAGATTTAGATCCACAGTACTGTATGTAATATAAGATTTAGATCCACAGTACTGTATGTAATATAAGATTTAGATCCACAGTACTATATGTAATATAAGGTTCAGGTGCACAGTACTGTATGTAATATAAGGTTCAGGTGCACAGTACTGTATGTAATATAAGGTTCAGGTGCACAGTACTGTATGTAATATAAGGTTCAGGTGCACAGTACTGTATGTAATATAAGATTTAGATCCACAGTACTGTATGTAATATAAGGTTCAGGTGCACAGTACTGTATGTAATATATGGTTCAGGTGCACAGTACTGTATGTAATATAAGGTTCAGGTGCACAGTACTGTATGTAATATAAGGTTCAGGTGCACAGTACTGTATGTAATATAAGGTTCAGGTGATGAGTGTTAAGCCTTCCCCTGCAGAGGCCAAGGACACCCTCCTGGCGATGATCCCAGAAGAACATGTGCCGTCCCAGTTGGCTGTGAGCCGATTGGTTCAGGCGCTCGCCGACCGCGGAGACCTGCAGGGGGTGCTGGAGGTGCAGGGCGTCGTGACCGAACTGGGCGCCTCCCTCAACCTGTCCCGAATGCTGTTCATCAACAACATCGCCTTGGCACACATCATGAGGTGGGTCCTGGGTCCTGGGTCCTGGGTCCTGGGTCCTGGGTCCTGGGTCCTGGGTCCTGGGGACGTGTGGGGTTTCCCCGTTTCACCCCTGGAGGATTTCACTTTTTAGTGTGATTCGTTTTATGTAATGGCCACTGCTCCACTGACCACTGCTCCACACAGCTGCTCTGACCACTGCTCCACACTGCTGCTCTGACCACTGCTCCACACTGCTGCTCTGACCACTGCTCCACACTGCTGCTCTGACCACTGCTCCACACACTGCTCCACTGACCACTGCTCCACACTGCTACTCTGACCAGTGCTCCACACTGCTGCTCTGACCACTGCTCCACACACTGCTGCTCTGACCACTGCTCCACACTGCTGCTCTGACCACTGCTCCACACACTGCTGCTCTGACCACTGCTCCACACACTGCTGCTCTGACCACTGCTCCACACTGCTGCTCTGACCACTGCTCCACACTGCTGCTCTGACCACTGCTCCACACTGCTGCTCTGACCACTGCTCCACACTGCTGCTCTGACCACTGCTCCACACTGCTGCTCTGGTTCAGGCCGGTGAGCGGTGCTCCAGCGTGGCGGTACGGGACAGAATCTGGGCGAAGAGGAACAGCGAGCTGACATGGCACGCCGGGCCCTGCTCACACACACTGCTCCCCACCCAGCGCGAGTGCCCCCCCCGCCCCCCTACAGGGCGCGTGGCGTATTTAAAGGGGGGGGGTAATGCGGAGTGATCGCTGCGACCGGGCGGCGTGAATAATTCAGCGGCCGCGTCCCGCCAAATCCGCGGCTACGCTAGCCCTCGCTCCGCCTGGCCTCTTTAGCAGTCAGCTCCGCTCAGCCCCGCGCTCCTGCCCGTGTCACAGCCGCTTAGACCGCCGCCCGGAGCCGGGGTTCGAGGCGAGGCGAGCCGGGGGGGGGGGGCGCTCAGCCGTGAGACGCCGGGCCCTTCCGCTGTCCGCCCGCAGAACGTCCCTGCTCGAGCGACACCTCGCGCATTAGCGCTCCGCGCTGTCTTAACGCGCCCCCATCAAACTTTCATGTGCTTTCCCTCTCTGTTTTCACCCTCTGGCATGTCTCGAGGAGCGGCCTCGTTGTTTAATTTTTCCTGGGGGGGGGGGGGGGTCCTGCCGGGTGGGGACCAGTGGTGATGTCAGCTTTGAGCAAGGCCCAATAGCCTGGGCTGGGCTTTGAACCTGTGACCATCTGGTGTGTGAGCCCCGCCGCACTGTCCATCACAGCCCATCTTTCAGCTGTTGAGTCATGAGATGCATTTTCGTTTATGTACAATTTGTCGTGTGTGTGTTTTGTAAAGCTTTGGCCGCACATATATTGAAATGCAAATAAAACACTGTCCTACTCCCCTCTCTCTCTCTCTCTCCCTCTTTTCCTCTCTCCCTCTCTCCCTTCCCCCTCTCTCTCTCTCTCTCTCTCTCCCTCTTTTCCTCTCTCCCTCTCTCCCTCCCCCTCTCTCTCTCTCTCCCTCTTTTCCTCTCTCCCTCTCTCTCTCTCTCTCTCCCTCTCTCTCTCTCCCCTCTCCCCCCCTCTTCTCCCCCCTCTCCCTCTCTCTCTCTCTCTCTCCTCTCCTCTCTCTCTCTCTCTCTCTCTCCCTCTCTCTCTCTCCCTCTCTCCTCTCCTCTCTCTCCCTCTCCCCCCCTCCTCCCTCTCTCTCCCCCTCTCTCTCTCTCTCTCAGTGGTAATGTGGATGCCGCGGTGGAGGGCTTGGAGGCCCAGTTCAGCGATCCGGACGGGCCCGTGGTGAGCAGCATCGGGTACCTGTACCGCCAGCTGTTACAGAACGACAAACAGGACGCCATCGACAAACGTGAGCGTCTCAGCGCGGACGCGGCGTGGGAATCCACGTTCTCAGTCGCCGGGCTGACCTCCATCTTGTCTGTCCGCAGTGACCGTCATGGCGGAGAGGCTGGCCAACGAGTCGTCCATCTACCGAGCCGCCGTCGACCTCTTCCTGGAGTACGTGCATCTGGAGAGGAAGGAAGACGCGAGGCTCCTGCTGCAGGTGACGTCTGCCTGCCGAACGCCGAACGACCGCTCTCGTTCCCACACTTAACCCAAAAATACGCACCGGTGGACCTATTTTCAGTATTCTGAAATGTATAGGCAAAAATAATTCATCCGAATTGAAGTTTGTTGTTTTTTTTGTTTTTTTCCCTACGTTTTAAGGGAAATGTTTGCATTTGCCAAAAAAGCCTCAAAAGATGGGAAGCTACTACAATCGCTACACAGCCCCTGTCCATGTACTACTGTACTTCAACCATTTTTATTGTGAAACATAGTAATGGTGTAACTTTGCTGTCCCAAAAATCTGTATTTGTCAAGACCATGGCGAATGTAGTGAAACGGCAACCGCAAACATACCTGATGTATAAGCGGGTACACCATCAGTCTTTGTGGTTCTCATGTTGTACAGAGTGCTTACATCCCCGGAAGTAGTTTCCCCAGATTCAGCCTTTTCCGCGTGGTATTTACTGCCAACGTCTAGAAGTTTGGCTTCCTGTTCCGAAAGCCATGGACGTCCCAACTCTCAACAGAATTCGGCAAATTCTGTCAAAAAGTTATCTCTGTCCATGTTTTGAGAGAATACACAACTATTCACTCTGTTATTTATTTAAAAATTAAAACCTTTAAAGAAACTAGGGAAAAGGTTTTTTTTTTTTACTGCCAGGCGAATGGCGTGTAAGGGAGGGATTGGGGTTCCTCCGGGCCCGGGGTGGAGAGCCTGGTCTTGTTCTGCAACTTCCAGAGCTCTTAGTGGGGCCCCTCGGAGCCTGTAGGGGCGCAGGGGGGTGCCAGGCGGGGTTTTGGGTGGAGTGGGTCCTGGGCCGGGCCTGTAATCGGCAGGGCTGTACTAAGACATTCAGCTCTGAGTGCCTCATGTTCTGCTTAATACACGGCCCTGTTAAGAGCCTCCGACGGGTCTGTTTCAGTCCCTCAAAGAGAGGGAGAGAGACAGAGGGAGGGAGACGGATGGAGGGAGGGAGGGAGAGAGACGGAGGGAGAGAGAGAGGGAGAGAGAGTGAGAGAGACAGAGAGACAGAGAGACAGGGTGAGAGAGACGGACACCATTGAAGGCTGCAATATGACCTCACTGCTGTTGAAGCTAGCGTCTCTCTCAGCAGTAGTTTAATTGTGTTTTCTCGCTTCGTCCTGTAAAAAAAGGCCCACTGCCTCAAATAGTGTATTGTGTATTGTCTGAATGCCGTTATCCGGGGAGAACGTTTGAGGCAGTGCTTTCTGGAACCTCCTCTGTCTGTCACATGTCTCAGCTCCCCCTCAGGTCTTTTTCTGTGTGCCTTTGGTCGAGCCCTCTTCAGGCCCTTCCCAAACACTCTCCTTCCCTCTCTCTCCTTCCCTCGCTCTCTCCTTCCCTCTGCTCTCTCCTTCCCTCCTTCTCTCCTTCCCTCCGCTCTCTCCTTCCCTCCCCGCTCTCCTTCCCTCCCTCTCTCCTTCCCTCTGCTCTCTCCTTCCCTCCGCTCTCTCCTTCCCTCCGCTCTCTCCTTCCCTCCCTCTCTCCTTCCCTCCGCTCTCTCCTTCCCTCCCCCTCGTTCCCTCTCCCCTTCCCGGACGCGCGCTCCTCCGTCTCATCGCCATGGTGACAGCGGGGTTTGATCCGCGGCGGTAATGATACCGGCGTTGGCGCGGAATGGCGGCTGGGCGCTTCCCGTTTGATATTTAACGGACGGCGGATGAAAGGGGGGGAGAGCGGAGAACACGCGGCGCTGTCTGCTGCTCAAAGAGAGGACTGACAGAGAGAGGACAGGGATCTCTCTTTTGTGTGACTAAGTGTAGATAATTATACTTTAAGGAGAACAGGCGCTGTACATTTTAATTTTTATAAAGAAATGAGCAGTTATCTGGCTGACAACTTATTAACTGTATAATTAACCTTCCGCTGCGGAGCACTGTGAGTGCCTGGAGGTTTAATGGAGAAACACATCAGTTCACACACACACACACACACACACACACACACACACACACACACACACACACGCGCGCGCGCGCACACGCTTACGCACAACGACACGCACATCTATAAACACATGCGCGCGCACACACTCTCTCACACACACACACACACACACACACACACACACGGGCACTTACGCAAGCACACACACACACACACACTTCTATAATCACATGCGCACACGCACACTTGTGTGTATATATGTACACACACGGCATTGTACGTGGAAATGTTCTAAATGCGTACACACAAGTGTAAACACACAGACTCATACATATTTGGGAATCCCTTCTCTAGGCCTGTCCATTTTCCTCATTTTGAGCGCGTGTGATGTTACAGGCGCAGTATGCGTCGATGCTAAGTGCCGTTGCTCAGTTACAGTGGGTTTGTAGCCTGTGTTCTTTGTCTGCGCTGGGCTAACTTTTCCTCGCTGTCATCGTGACCCGTGTCCCTCCTCTCTTGCCGTAGCGCTGTGCTGGCATCGCGGAGCAGAAGAGCGTTTTGGGCTCCTACATGGTCAGGATGGCCAGGTCGAGTCAGGTGAGGCTCCGGCCGGCTGTGTCCCCCCCCCCCCCCCCCTCGTGTGTCTGGGCACTAGCGTAGCCACTGGAGGTTTCCAGGAATCGCAGAGGGGCACGATTTTGCACCCATTGGGACGGAGTTGAATCAATTTGACTCTGTTACGGTCTCACTGCGCCTTTTTGGTTACACCCGGTTAAGCTAATATACATGATTAAGTTGAGTAAAAAATCTGTGATATTACCTTGTGAACTCTTTCTCTTTTTTTTTTTTGTCAAAGGCCCGCTCTATCGAGACCCTCCAAGAACTGATCCCTGACTTCACTGAGAAGGAGATTTATTACTCCTACCTGGTCAAGTGCTACAGTAAGCCTTCCCCCCCCCTCGCCCCCTCCCCAGCCCCCGCCCGCCAACATGTGGACCCTCCCGCGGAGGAGACGAGCACGTTAGCACGTAGGGCTCGTCTCCGGCCTGTACCTGTGTGTGTTAATGGAGGGTCTGGGACCCAACGGTACACAGGGACATGCAACCCCCCCCCACGTCTCTCCTAAACTGTTATTAACGTGCCGATTAAAAATGCAACAGTAACGGGAGAGAGCGAGAGAGGCCCAGGCGTCCTGCTGAAGACGGGTTTTTATTTAACACGCGTGTCGTACCGAGCGGGGCTGTGTCGGGGGGCTGGCGCGAGAGCGGACATGTTAAAGTACTTAAAGTCCAGCTTCTCCACCGCTCACCGGGTCACATGATTATTTAATGTCCCCTTTACCCGCTCCCATAGGCCAGGGCCCGATTTGGGCCAAACAGAGAACGGAAAGTGCAGGACTTAACTCTCTCCCTCTCTCTCTCTCTCTCTCTCTCTCTCTCCCTCTCTCCCTCCCTACCTCCCTCTCTCTCTCTCTCTCTCTCTCTCTCTCTCTCTCTCCCTCCCTCCCTCTCTCCCTCTCCCTCTCTCCCCTCTCCCCCTCTCTCTCCCCCTCTCTCCCTCTCTCTGCAGAAGGAGACCTCCCGGGGATGAAGGCCATGCGGCAGCAGATGCAGGAGGAGGGGTCGTTGCTGACCCCCTCACTCTGCACGTCATGGCCGGCGTGTACAAGACCGCAGGAGAGGCCGTGCCATTCGAGGAGCCCACTGTGAGTACCCCCCCAAAAAAATCTCTGAGCCACTGTGAGTACCCCCCAAAAACATCTCTGAGCACACCGTGAGTACCCCCCCAAAAACATCTCTGAGCACACCGTGAGTACCACCCCCAAAAACATCCCTGAGCCCACCATAAGTACCCCCCAAAAACATCTCTGAGCCCACCGTGAGTACCCCCCCCCCCAAAAAAAACATCTCTGAGCCCACCGTGAGTACCCCCCAAAAACATCTCTGAGCCCACCGTGAGTACCCCGACCCCCAAAAACATCTCTGAGCCCACCATAAGTACCCCCCCAAAAACATCTCTGAGCCCACGTGAGTACCCCCCCCCAAAAAAAACATCTCTGAGCCCACCGTGAGTACCCCCCCAAAAACATCTCTGAGCCACCGTGAGTACCCCGACCCCAAAAACATCTCTGAGCCCACCGTAAGTACCTCCTCCCCAAGTTTTACAGAACCTGTCCTGCCTGACTGAACTGCCATTGGCGGGACCGTTCTGACCCTCACAGACCACAGGGAGACTTGACCCTTGAACAGACCGAGTCGCGTCCCTGTTTAGTTTGAGATGTTGACCATTCAGTGTTCTGTCGGTTAAACGGATGCCTGTGGATCTGTGAGCCTGTCAGACCTGCTCAGCATATGCCCCCCACCCCCCCCATTTCCTGTGGGGCTTTTCAGCCCAACACCACCCCCCCGCACCACCCACACACACACACACACGCCTCAGCCCCGAAATATGGTAATAATTCATAATTCAGCACCTGCTGGGAGAGGTAACGCAGCGTTTGATAACCGGAGTGAGTGCCAACGCCCCCCCCTCCCCCACCCCCTCCTCTAAATCACCTCTAAAGTTTCCCCACCGCGGCGTCGGGTCCCCCCACGATGCTGACCGCTAACCGCTAACGCTGGGGCTCCGATAAGGACAGGTTCCCGCGCGCCCCGTGTTCAGCCCTCTCCCCCAACACCAACAGGAGTTTATCCACTTTAATTACACCCCTAATAGGAAGCGTGTACAATGTTCAGGCGGCGGTAATCCTCTGAATGCGCCAGCCTTCAAAAGCACGCTTTTCCACACAAAAGGGCCGTTTAATTAGCTGGACCTGAACTACGGGGGAAAAAAAAGAAAAAGAAAAATGTGATTGTATTATTTGTGTATTAATCCGGTTTTTGGAGATGAAACGGTGGGCTGTGATTGGCTGTAAGCTGAGGGGGGGAGAGGTGTAGTTGGTACCCTGGTGTTTGCAGTTTACCCCCTCAGAAAGACCCACCAAGGGTGTGGGTGTGAGTCTGGTGCGTGGCGGGTCACATGACCGCGTGCTGCTTTGCCCCCCCCCCCCCCCCCCACCCCCCACCCCCCACCCCCCCGCGGTTGCCACGGTTTTCCCGGTCATGTGACCCGTGTCGCCTTGTGTTCCCAGGAGGCCAGCGTCGAGGAGGAGATACAGAGGCGCAGAGGGAAGCCCCTCCTGGTCGCACCTGCCACGGAGGCCTGATGAACCCCCCGCCCCCCCCGCGCGCCCCGCCTTGCACCCGTCCTCCTGTCCTCCTGTGATTCTGCTTATTCTGTGCTCGTTATGTTTTTTTTAAGTCGTTCGATCGGTCCGTGTGGAATACTGTGACGTCCGGGGTTGAACTCACTGAGCTCTGTTGCTGTACAGAAGTATTTATGCCTCCCAATAAAAAAAATCTGAGAAACGGAACCGGTGATGTGAACCCAAAGATGCCCGAATAGAGACTGCGTGCGTGGTTTGTGCGCGTGCGTGTGCGTGTGCGCGTGCGTGTGCGTGTGCGTGTGACTGGTGTGTTTGGATTAGTGCGTGCTCAGGTGCTCAGGTGTTAAGGTGAGAAAACAGGCCCCACAGGAAAACAGGACTCACTTTCCCCTGAACAGTGTGGTGGTTCAGTTCCCATGTCCGTCTGTAGGGGTTTATATCCCCCAGTACAGGATGGTTACAGAGCGCCTGACTGCTACTGCTGGGACGGAGTGTGTTTCACTGGCACTGCACTGCAGAGAGGAGTGGGTTATACTGGGACTGGTGGAACCTCACTGTACAGTGGAGTGGGTTATACTGGGACTGGTGGAACCTCACTGTACAGTGGAGTGGGTTATACTGGGACTGGTGGAACCTCACTGTACAGTGGAGTGGGTTATACTGGGACTGGTGGAACCTCGCTGTACAGTGGAGTGGGTTATACTGGGACTGGTGGAACCTCACTGTACAGTGGAGTGGGTTATACTGGGACTGGTGGAACCTCACTGTACAGTGGAGTGGGTTATACTGGGAATGGTGGAACCTCACTGTACAGTGGAGTGGGTTATACTGGGACTGGTGGAACCTCACTGTACAGTGGAGTGCGTTATACTGGGACTTGTGGAACTTGTACAGGGCAGTTGTACAGGACTCAGCGGAGATGTAATGTAGTTTCCCAGCCATTCCTTCCCCACGACCTTGTTTCAGTGTAGACTTATGAATGAGGTTAAATAAAGCGTGCATGGTATAATTACACTTTAACGAATAACGTGCTGTAATAATAATAGCTATAATTAAAGGTTCTTTAACTTCTATCTGTTGTTCAGGTAGCGTTTCTTTCAGTCTGTTTCATGTACCCAAACACAGAACATGTCTGACACAGCCCAGCAAGAGTGAGGCTACATGCTAACGCATCGACTGCCTGATTTACTAAAACTTGGCTTGTGCAAAATATTTTAGCACACTCAAAACCAATAACACGACTAGTGATTGGGCAAGGAATTTGTTTTGCACCAATCATTGGTTGTGTTACTAGTTTGTTGTGCTAGTGGTCTGAACCGGGCCCTTGGTGTGCTTTTGTTTGTGTTGATTTTTGTTTACAGTGCATTTTGTAATTTTATGTTTATACGATGAGATGTTATCACCTGGATTGTGTTCTGCCTCTCTCACTGGCAAAGCTGTTCTGTTTTCCTCTTTTGAAGTGTCCAGTCAGACAACAGAAGGAACATTTTGAATACACCCACATATCAAATATCTATTTGATGATAAAAGTAACAAAAACAGTCTCACTGTTTAGGTGCACTTTCTGTAGCTCTGTTGATTTTAGTACGTACTCCTTATAAGGTACTCTCCAATAATACCCATGTTTCATTCTACGCGTTTATTATGTTTCTGTCCTGGTAATGCCCATGTTTGATTCAGCTGTGGCTGTGTACTGGCTGTAGCTCATGGTGAACCCATCGACCATGCAAGAAGCTGTTGTGTCTGGAATAGTGTCATGGTCAATCTGGAGAGTGATGTATTGAGAGAGAACCAATGTGTGTGATGAAGGATTGGAATGTGTTCTGCTTTATATTTTCCTTGATTTGTGTATGTTTGTGTGTAGGAGGAAAGGGGGTCTCTGAAATAGAAATTATATCGTGACAAATGTTGGGTTTGGATTATTTTTATTGCATTTTCTTCCAACAATTTAATCCTGCTAAGGCATTGGAGTACAGTAGATATACATGTGGTGCGATGCAAAATGTTATCAAATTTTACACAATAAATGTATCAAGGTTTTGCACCAGTGCAAAACGTGCATAATACAATGACACGCAAAGACCTCCGGGTAGACTGTAATTTATTAAATCTACCAGAAGCTTTTCAATGTTGCTTTTATAATCTTACATATACAAAAACGATTATGTAAAAAAGGAAAAAAAAATGGATTGAAAACGGAGCAAGAAAATGCCAATGATGGATATCTGACGAATGCTTACAACATTTGCCAAGCACCCTCTTTTGAGAGTTCAGTGAGAGAGAATGCAGTACTTTGCTGCCATCCAGCGGCAGAACGCGGTAGTGCAATTGTGTACAGCGCCGGTGAAAACGGCTTGGCGCTCGTCGAACGAGGCGCGGGTGCGGCGTTTCACCAGTCTTGGCTGGACTTCTGTTTGATGAAGCGCAGCGCCAGGTAGTACAGCACCATGAAGGCCACGCACACGGTGATCAGGACCAGGTAGCAGGAGTACAAGGGGTACTGGTTCATGTCCATGGCATTGACCACCTGTTCAAAAAAAGAAAAGGCTATTTAACTGCAAAATAAAATATCAATGGAAACGTGATAAATGTCACCAGGTTCATTTAGTTTTTCTTCTTTGCTTATAGGACAGTGTATTTCACTGTTGCTGAGCAACAGTGCAGTATAATGGGTAGGGACTCTTGAGGTTGTAGGTTTGATTCTCAGGTAGGGTATTCGCATTGATGTGCCTTTTATCAGTGCGCATAACCTGAATTAATCCGTACAAATCCGGCTGTATAACGTGTATGTATAACAGGGCTGCACAGCAAGGGCTGATCTGTTTCAGGATTTTGTGGCAGCTTCTGCTCTTTAATTATTTCATTAGCTCAATCATGTCTAAATCTGGTATGTGTATAAGCGCTAGCTACAGTCACAGACTGCAGGTGTATCCTAAAGATTTTACTGATCCAGGACAGGAGTGAACCAGTGTAGTTTATAGAGCAGTGAGAAAACCGCAATTTGGGTAATTGGTTGGAACAAATACCAGCTTGCAGACCGGCCCTCCAGGACCAGAGTTGTGGCCCTTTGATGTGTAAGAATGTGGGCTTTGTAAGTGGCTCTGCATGGTAAAATGCTGGTGGACGATTTTGACGACTTGCCTTGATCCCGTCTACGGTTAAGGTGAGGTTTCCCAGCTGCACCTGGTACATCAGGCCCCGGAACTGCACCTGCAGCATCCCGTCGAAGCCCCAGCGCATGAAGGAGGCGTGGGAGAACCAGGAGGCCACTGGAGAGGAGACGCACAGGTGGAGGAGTTAACGGTGAAAAATCCCTCTGTTTATTTGAGATATAATTACCCTGTGAGCAAACCTACAGGTATAGGCCCTGGTGAGAATTTGGGGTTTGTAACCTGGGTACCTGCAGATGTGCAGGTAAATGTCTACCATCGGATAACTTAAGTGCTATACTTGGGGCCAGTTTCACAGGCACAGATTAAGCGTAGTCCTGGACTAATTTGACTTTTATTGCAGAACCTCCATTCAAAATTGACTTCAGTCTATGACTAAACTTAATCTGTGTCTGTGAAACCGGCACATAAAATTTGGCCAGTGCCTAAGGTACATGACTGGGACCCGGAAAGGATGGTGGTTCAAGCCCCGGTGTAGCCCTGATAAGATTTGAACAGCTGTTGAGCCCTTGAGCAAGGCCCTTAACCCTGCATTGCTCCAGGGGGGGGGGGGGGATTGTCCCCTGCTTAGTCTAATGAGCCATAAATCGCTTTCGATAGAGGCCTCAGCCAAATAACAAATCATTATTCTTACATTGCTATGGAAAACAATTGTGCCAATGAAGAAGTGTAGCAGCATAGCCTGGATGACTGACAGACAGGACACCACATTGGTCTACTCTGGGGGGTAGTTCTCCTCACAGCCATTGGTCTGCTCTGGGGGGGGTCGTTCTCCTCACAGCCATTGGTCTACTCTGGGGGGTCATTCTGCCAGCAGCCATTGGTCTACTCTGGGGGGTAGTTCTCCCTACAGCAGGGGGTCATGGGGAGGTCATGGGGGGGGGGGGGTCATTGGGGAGGTCATTGGGAAGGTCTTGAGGGGAGGTCATGGGGGGGTCACTGGGGAGGTCATGGGGGGGGGGGGTCACGGCGGGTCACGGGGGGGGTGGTGACCTCACCCGTCCACATGTTCTCCAGGCTGATGACGAAGCCGCCGGTCAGGTAGAAGACGGTGAAGAGGGCGTTCCCCATGAAGGCGGCGGTCTGCAGCGTGGGCAGGGCGGCAGCCACGAACAGCGCCATGGAGCGGCTGCAGTACACCGTCAGCCAGACCAGCAGGAAGTTGAGCAGGAAGCGCTCCGGCGCCTCGTTCAGCCCCGCCAGCCAGTAGATGGGCAGCCCGTACACCAGCGTGAACGCGCAGTGCTCCGGCAGCTCACCCAGGACCTGGGGACGGCACACGGGACGTCCGCTGAGACCTCCTTCTCGTTCACACACCTGCCTACGGTGTTAGGGTGTAGGGGATATACCTCTATATTCTCACACTGGGCACCACTTATGAAGAGATTATACCTCTGTATTCTCACACTGGGCACCATTTATAAAGAGAATATACCTCTGTATTCTCACACTGGGCACCACTTATGAAGAGAATATACCTCTATATTCTCACACTGGGCACCATTTATATTGGTGTAGTAGTTACACTGCACAATCAGAAATCAGTCAGTATTTCTTGTATCTAGAATATATAACCGTACATTCATGAATAATTAATGTTAAAAATATTTTATTTATATTTAAATGTTTATTATTGTTCCTGCATAAGTGTATGCTTTATTACTACTTGCGTTGTGTTTCCTAACTCTGCGCTCCGAGTTGGTGCTTCCGAGGAGCAATGCTGACCCCCAGTGGTCACAGATATGCCCGTTGGCTTTTCTGGGTTTTTGGGTTGGCCAAAAGGAACCGAGATGCCGCAGTATTTTCGGTCGTTTCTGCGGTTACCTTGGCGAAGAAGTACGAGGTGACCGAGTACATCCCGTCCTCCAGCTCGTGATACAGCATGGCTCGTTCAGAGTGGCCTGCGGAGGTGTTCAGAGCTCATCAGAACAGAACCCGTCGCTTTTACAACGTCTACAGACGACACCTTTATCACCCGGGAGCAACGCTTAATGCGTGGCGCGTTCAAATGTACAATCTCATTACGAGACCATAAGCTCTGATATAACGTGTGGGGGGGGGGGGGGGGGGGGGGGGGGGGGGGGGGGGGGGGGGGGGGGGGGGGGTAAGATTAGAGTTAAGCTTCGATGGGGGGGGGGGGGGGGGGGGGGGGGGGGGGGGGGGGGGGGGGGGGGGTGAGCCAATCAGGGCCTCTCATCGTTTCAAAGGCTGGTATCAATCGCCCGAGCTGCGTGTGACCTCGAGGTTCTGGCAGCCTTTCCCCCGGTTGGCCTGTGCTCTCCCGGCAGCCGATGGCTGACGCGGTGTTGGCGACACGCTCGCGGGACGGGCGGAGGTGGATGGAGGGCGGCGCTCACACTTGGCGATGACGTCGAGCACGACGGCGAAGGGGGTCAAGGCCCCGATCATGTAGAGCAGGGCCACGGTGTCCTGGATGGACAGCCGCTCCCCGCCCGCCCCATAGTACAGGAAGCCGATCAGCAGGGACATCAGCAGGGCCTCCATGCCGTGCACCAGCAGGGTCACCAGGTCACGGAAGTCATTGTACACCTGCCGCCTGCGAGACCAGACGGGACTTTTATTATTATTATTATTAAATTATATTATGTATACTAATTATTATTTTTATTGCTTAAGAAATTCATTTTAATGACGGCACAAAATCCATGTCATAGGATCTTAATCGTGTATGTGTTCCCTTGAACTCTGACGCAGTACCAAGTACAAAGGTAACAATTTTAGAAAGTTCCTGGAACAGGGAAGTGCTGAGCGTGAGACTCTCTCCCTGTAAATGTCCTGCACAGGCCGGTGAGTGCCGCCCCCCCCGCTGGTGTACCTGATGAGTATGGAGAACTGGTGCATGCGGCCGGGCAGGGCGTCTTCGTGGTTAGAGATGGTGATCACCTCTTCCTGGAGCCTCGGCGCAGGACTGGGTAAAGAGACACACAGATGCCACAGGGTCAAATTCAACCCACAGCCATTCAGAGGGCCCGGGCGGACCGTGGGGTTGGGGATGCTGGGTGATGTAGTTCTGAGTTCAGGTCTGGCGCTGGAAGATGTATTTCTGAGTCTGGGTCTGGAACTGGGAGATGTAGTTCTGAGTTTTGGTCTGAGTCTGGGTGATGTAGTTCTGGGGGTTGTACCTGGCGCAGTCAGGAAGGGCGCTGGGCTCCTCGGGTTTCCACATGAAGTCGTCCGTCCCCTTCACCTTCTCCAGGAACTGCTCCGCCAGCACCTTGGCCCGAGCCAGGCACTCTGCCTCACTGTCCGGGTTGCGCCGGTCGATGCTGATCAGGTCCACTGTGAGGATGGGGACATTAGACAAGTCACCGGGAGGGTTCAGGACTCTCGCATTGGAGTGTTGCCTGACGGTCATTGCACAAAGAACCCACAACCGTCACCCAGTCAAATGCATCCTGCCTGTGACATCACATGACACATGGCTTTGCACAGAGAACTCTGTGACATCACGTGTGACACCATCGCTGACACTGACAGGGGTGAGGGCCTCACCACAGAGGTTTGAGGGGTTGCAGTAGAGAGGGTTTGAACCTGGAGGACTCACCATAGATGTTCATGGGGTTGCAGTAGCGAGTAGACCTGGAGGACTCACCATAGAAGTCGGAGGGGTTGCAGTAGCGGGGGCAGGGGTGTCCCAGCGCGGTGAAGTAGGGCACCATCTCTTGGGCGGGGCCGTAGTACGCGGCGGACCCCGAGGAGAGCAGCACCACCAGGTCAAACAGCTGGAAGATGTCGGAGCGCGGCTGGTGCACCGAGAGCAGGACCAGCCGGTTCCCCCGGGCCAGGCGGGACAGCGTGATCACCAGGTTATGGGCCGTGAAGCTGTCCAGCCCCGACGTGGGCTCGTCCAGGATCAGGATACCTGCACACAGGTGACATACAGGTAACACACAGCTCACCTAGACTACAGGTGACACACAGCTCACCGAGACTACAGGTAACACAGCTCACCTAGACTACAGGTAACACACAGCTCACCTAGACTGCAGTTAACACACAGCTCACCTAGACTACAGGTAACACACAGCTCACCTAGACTACAGATAACACACAGCTCACCTAGACTACAGGTAACACACAGCTCACCTAGACTACAGGTAACACACAGCTCACCTAAACTACAGGTAACATACAGTGAATCTAGACTACAGTAAACATACAGCTCACCTAGACTACAGGTGACACACAGCTAACCTAGACTACAGTTAACATACAGTTAAGATGGACTACAACATACAGCTAACCCAGACTACATGTAACACACAGCTAACCCAGACAACAGGTCACATACAGGTAACATACAGATAATCTAGACTACATGTAAAATACAGGTAGCATACAGCTAACCTAGAGAACGACTAACATACAGGTAACACACAGCTAACCTAGACTACAGGTAACATGCAGGTAGCATACAGCTAACACAGACTACAGGTAACATACAGGTAACATACAGCTAACCCAGTCTCCAGGTAACACACAGGTAACATACAGTTAACCCAGACTACCGGGAAACACACAACTAGCCCAAACTACAGGTAACGTACAGGCAACATAGATGATGGGTAACACACAGGTAACATAGACTACAGGTAACATACAGGTAACTCAGACCAAAGGTAACTTGGACCAGAGGTAAAATTCAGACAGAACCCATATCACAGGTAACCGCTGGCAATAACATAGGACACAGGTATCCCAAACCGCAGGTCACACAGTGTACCATAGATCAACTACACAAGTGACATGGCACATACTGTAGGGCACATACACAAAACTTAAAACATAGCAAAACATATCATAAATGCAGAAACACACGGGTGACACAGACAGCAGAACGGCTCTGTGACCGCAGGTAACACGCGTGTTACGTGATGCGTTTTACTGTCGATAATTACACCTGTGTTTATGTAACACATAACACAGGTTACTTATCGCATCGTGCAAAATCTTTAGTGTTGGATTTACTGTAGCCCTGTACACTGGCACACAGATAACAAAACCCCACAGGAAACGCGTCTACTGTAGATCAGTGTTCTCATCATTCAACCTGCTTCTCATACGCCTCAAATCCTCATACATCACAGGTCTCTGTGGAAGTGGGACCACTTGCTGACCACTGGTGATTGGTCAATCAGATGATCACATTTCTACCAGGCTGTTGTAGATACTCGCTGTAAGAAGCAGAACTGGGGTTTATATCACGAAGCAGGACTACTGAGTTCCCTGGCTAACTGGGGAGGATTGTCTCCTGCTTAGTCTAATCAACTGTACGTTGCTCTGGATAAGATCTGCGAAATGTCATGAATGTAATGTAATGTAGTGTAATGTGATGTAATGTAATGTAATGTAATGTAGTGTAATGTAATGTAGTGTAATGTATTGTAATGTAATGTAATGTAATGTAGTGTAATGTGATGTAATGTAGTGTAATGTAGTGTAATGTGATGTAATGTGATGTAATGTGATGTAATGTAGTGTGATGTAATGTGATGTAATGTAGTGTAATGTAATGTAATGTAGTGTAATGTAGTGTAGTGTAATGTAATGTAATGTAATGTAGTGTAGTGTAGTGTAATGTAGTGTAATGACTGTAATGTAGTGTAATGTAATGTAATGACTCACCCGGGTTCCAGAGCAGCTGCACGGCGATGCTGACCCTCCGGCGCTCGCCCCCGGACACGCCGCGCACGTAGTCGTTCCCCACGCGCGTGTGTGCGCACTGACGCAGCCGCAGCTCGGCGATGACGTCGTCCACCTGCGCAGCCAGAGCAGCCGGGGGGTCAGACTGCGCAGACGCCACCTCGCCCGGCTGCGTCACTCACACGCTGTGACAACTGGCCGCGTATTATACACTTTCCATTCACATTCATAACACTTTCCATTCACATTCATAACAGGTGTATTCAGCACTGCGCCTGTTGCAGTGCTTAAATGTAGTTACAGTGTACACGCAGGTATTCTGACAAATAACATATGGAAATATATAAAACAAATAGATGACGTTCTGTGATGTTGGAGTCTATGTTTTTTGAATAAGGGGGGTTACAGAAAATATATTTGCTCATATTGTTGGTGTTGGAATTAGAAAATTCTCATTCTTAGTTGTATGAATGAATATAAATTAATAATAATATTAAGCTTTATTTATATTGCACCTTTCATACATAAAATGTAGCTCAACATGAACTAATTTGCTTTTGCCATTGTCATACTCTGGGCACTGCGCTTTGTTATGATGTCACTGTAAGTGGCCAGGTCATGTGACCAGGGAGAGTGAGGCCGCAGTGGGCCGGGGCGGGGCCCACCCTCTGGTCGCGCTGGGCCTGGGAGAAGTGCGTGGGCAGGCGCAGCTTGGCCACGAAGGCGAGCGTCTCGCGCACGGTGAGGTGGGGCAGCAGCCGGTCGTCCTGGCGCACGTGGGCGATGCTCTTCCGCACCAGCTGCGGCGTGCTGGGCTGCCCGTTAATCAGCACCTCGCCCAGCCGCGTCGAGACGCCCTCGTCACGGCACGTCACGATGTCCAGCAGGGACGTCTTCCCACAGCCTGGGGCCCGCCGCGGTTAGGGGGCGAGGGGGAGAGGGGGAGAGCAGGAGAGCAGGGCAGGGTGTGGGTTAGGGGGGGAGGGGGATACAGGGCAGGGTGTGGGTTAGGGGGGGAGGGGGAACAGGGCAGGGTGTGGGTTAGGGGGGGAGGGGGAACAGGGCAGGGTGTGGGTTAGGGGGGGAGGGGGGGAGTGGGGGAACAGGGCCAGGTGTGGGTTTGTGGGGGTGACACGGAAGGGCATCCATTAATTCAATGGAAACGAACTTATACTCAATAATAACACACCCTGTGAAAGGGCCACTTCAATACGGTCATGAAGCAGGATTACTGCGTTAGCTGGATAACTGGATAAGTAAAACGCAGAAACCTCTCAAATCTGGAACATGGACTGAATTGCTATTAATGCTAAGTGCTATTCCGGTAACCCTGCTTCATGACACAGGCCCAAGGATATAGACCTGGGGGAGCAGGGGAGTGACTGCTGGTGGGGGCGACTGGGTACCTGAGCTGCCGATGATGGCCAGCATCTGTCCGCTGTGTACACGCAGGTTCAGGTTGTTGATGGCGGTCTGCTTGCTGCTCTGCATCTCCCAGGGCATCTTAAACTCCGACAGCTTCTCATACCACGGGATCTGGGCTGCCGTGTCCACCTGCCACACGCATGCACAACTCTTAACATCATTTTGACAAATGCCAATAACAGGCAATCTAGAATCAAGACTAGATACTAAAAGATCTCTTACACCTACACGAAGGAAACGATTGAACACACCACACTGATCATAAACCAAAATATTATGACAATATATAAAAACTGCTTCAATTTCTACAAGGTGAAGCCAAAATATATAAAAATACTGAAAATCTGCTTTTACTATTGAGTATTTTAGTAGGCCAGCCATGAGCAGGTAGGCCAGCCATGACGCTTCTATGTGACCCCAGCTCTCCAGGGTCACCTGGCTGGAGTGCCCCGGCGGGCAGAGACAGTGTGGGTCTGCTGTAGGAGCGTGAGAGAGGGGCGTAGGCCCTCGGTCTTCTGTAGGAGCATGAGAGAGGGGCGTAGGCCCTGGGTCTGTAGGAGCATGGGAGAGAGAGGGGTGTAGGCCCTGGGTCTGTAGGAGCGTGGGAGAGAGAGGGGTGTAGGCCCTGGGTCTATAGGAGCGTAGGCGAGAGAGGGGCGTAGGCCCTGGGTCTGTAGGAGTGTAGGAGAGAGAGGGGCGTAGGCCCTGGGTCTGTAGGAGCGTGGGAGAGAGAGGGGCGTAGGCCCTGGGTCTGTAGGAGCGTGGGAGAGAGAGGGGCGTAGGCCCTGGGTCTGTAGGAGCGTGGGAGAGAGAGGGGCGTAGGCCCTGGGTCTGTAGGAGCGTGGGAGAGAGAGGGGCGTAGGCCCTGGGTCTGTAGGAGCGTGGGAGAGAGAGGGGCGTAGGCCCTGGGTCTGTAGGAGCGTGGGAGAGAGAGGGGCGTAGGCCCTGGGTCTGTAGGAGCGTGGGAGAGAGAGGGGCGTAGGCCCTGGGTCTGTAGGAGCGTGGGAGAGAGAGGGGCGTAGGCCCTGGGTCTGTAGGAGTGTAGGAGAGAGAGGGGCGTAGGCCCTGGGTCTCTCACCTCGTAGTGCAGGTCTCTGATCTGCAGCTCGTTGCGTCCCCCGCTGTAGGTGAAGTACAGGCTGCTGTCCTCATCTGCGGAGGAGAAGAGCTGCCCCCGCGTCCTCCTCTAGAGTCACGCACAGTACAAATAATCACATTACATTACATTACCTTACATTACATCACATTACCTTACCTTACACTACATCACATTACATTACACTACATCACATTACATTACCTTACACTACACTACACTACACTACACTACACTACACTACATTACATTACATTACATTACATTACCTTACATTACATTACATTACATTACCTTACACTACATTACATTACATTACATTACATTACATTACATCACATTACCTTACACTACATTACATTACATTACACTACACTACACTACACTACACTACACTGCACTACATTACATTACATTACATTACATTACCTTACATTACATTACATTACTGTCACTTACAATACAGTGCACATCATAACCAGGGACAAGTGCACAGAAAACCCTACAGGGAAGTACGGTTCCAAGTGCGTGAGTGGATAAAAATAGATTGATACAAACTTGAACCCTTAATAATCTGATAAACCTGATGAGGAATTAGCAATACTTGTCCATGACACTTTTTCACGGCCAAAGACATTTTGTGGAGCAGTATCACTGGGAACGGTCTTAAGACTTTTTTTTTTTTTTACAGAACTGGTACTTACAAGACAAGGGCAGGGTGATGAATGTACAAACTGAAACAAAAATAAAAACCCATTTATGCCGAAACTGAATTCGAAATGTCTAACCTTTTCTGTTTGTGTACACATGAGATGAGCTCTGACCTGTGGTACAGTAACATGTTATCTGAACAAACGTACATGAGTTGGCTCCTGAACATTGATATCTATTACTGATATCACTGCTGATACCCCTCACTGGAATAAATGTTAAGGTTTGTCGCAGGGTGCGATAGATTTATCATACAAAAAGTAGACTGAAATCTGCAACTTAATAGGAAATATTGAAATCCGAGACACCTTATAATCCTATGTACACAGTTTGGTAATCCTACACTATACTGTCTCTGTGTTTTCTTTTCATCAGTCATGGGCAATGAAGCCATCTTGAAATGTGCTGAAAAATTGTTTGATAAAAATGTATGTGGGAGCAAGTCTGAAACGCAGACCGACCCAGTGACACCATGATAGTTCTGTTAATACTTCCAGTCTCAACACCAGCCAAGTATGAGGCCAAGAGATGACACGTTCCACCACGCTTCTTATGCCGCAGTGCACTCTCTCTCTCAGTTACACATTTCCAGTTTACGGCCCGAAGATAAATGTTGTTGTATAAGACGTTAAAGTGAAAGGGGGACCGGGGTTGCTATCGGTCAAGTCTCTACAGGTATCAGCAAACTGTACACAGACCGTGTCCAATACTTTCCGAGCTTCTTTTAGCCTACGTAGGTGTTAGCGTGTTAGCGTGTACATTGTATAAACGAGGGTTGGTGCGTTTATATAATGCACTCTGTGATGAAAATCCTGGACTGTGAGTGTTTAGCCTTGAGAAAATTAATGATATCCTCTGATCCAGATCTAAATTAATCTGGCCCTGGAAGCCGTGCCAGGAAAGCTCTGCTGTTAGTCCAGAGTTCAGGACGGTGAAGTGAAGTGAAGTGCCAAGTCAGTGCAGTCCAAAATGATGTAACGCCAGCGATAACACTTTAAATCTCTCCCCGCTGGATGTGGCACTGCTCCCTGCACACCTCACCCAGGCCCGGGTGCAGCCCGGGCCCCACTGGGATGGAAGACTTGAGCTGAGTGAGAAGAGCTGAAGACCATCTTCACAACTGAACTAAACGCTGGCTCATTTACAGTAGTTTAGGTTGTGAGAGAGAGAGAGAGGAAGTTCACCTTGCCCCTACATCGTTCTGTCTCTGTGTGTCTGGCGTTTGTTTGTCCCGTGTCAGAGTTAGCGTGGAGGTCAGGGGTGTGTTGACTCACCGGTTGGGGGGCGTCAGAGGGGCCGGGCCCCCCTCCCGTTTTGAGGCCGGTCTCGGTCGACATCACAGCTGAAGTGGCGCGGTGGCGTTGAAGCTCCGGACGCCACCGCTCATCGCTTGCTGGAGAACTCCCCCGTGTGCCCGGGACCCTGCGATCAGAACCCCGCTCCTCTCTCCCCGTCCCGAAGCGGCCGAATAAGGCCCGGCCCACCGGGGGGGCTTGTCTTATACCGCAGAGGGCGAAGGTCGCTGATAAGGGGAGCGGCGACGCTTCCCTCCCCTAAAGCGCTATCGCCATGCCCCCCCGGTGAGAGAGACGAGCGCACACGCTGCCCCTGCTCCCGCCATGAACGGATCGTACTCCCTGACGGGCGAGGGGAGCGAGGGCGGCGCCCGCCGCAACGAGTCCTTCAGGTTTGTGTCCGAGAAGACGACGCCTCCCAGCCCCGCGTACCCCGAGCAGACCCCGCCGTCCTGCAGCCTCAGCGTGAGCCAGGTGTCTTACACCGTCAGGTAAGAGCGAGCTTTAGCCAGGTGTCTTACACCGTCAGGTGAGAGCCAGCTTTAACCAGGTGTCTTACACTGTCAGGTGAGAGCGAGCTTTAACCAGGTGTCTTACACCGTCAGGTAAGAGTGAGATTTATCCAGGTGTGTGTCACTGTCAGGTAAGAGTGAGCTTTAACCAGGTGTGTGTCACTGTCAGGTAAGAGCAAGCTTTAACCAGGTGTGTGTCACTGTCAGGTAAGAGCGAGCTTTAACCAGGTGTCTTACACCGTCAGGTAAGAGTGAGCTTTAACCAGGTGTCTTACACCGTCAGGTAAGAGTGAGCTTTAACCAGGTGTCTTACACCGTCAGGTGAGAGCGAGCTTTAACCAGGTGTCTTACACCGTCAGGTAAGAGCGAGCTTTAACCAGGTGTCTTACACCGTCAGGTAAGAGTGAGATTTATCCAGGTGTGTGTCACTGTCAGGTAAGAGTGAGCTTTAACCAGGTGTGTGTCACTGTCAGGTAAGAGTGAGCTTTAACCAGGTGTCTTACACCGTCAGGTAAGAGTGAGATTTATCCAGGTGTGTGTCACTGTCAGGTAAGAGTGAGCTTTAACCAGTTGTGTGTCACTGTCAGGTAAGAGCAAGCTTTAACCAGGCGTGTTTCACTGTAAGGTAGGAATCCGCTTTAACCTACTGTCAGGTAAGAGTGAGGTTTAAACAGGTGTGTGTCACTGTCAGGTAAAAATGAGCTTTAACTTGATGTATTCTTATATGAATTAGTTCATACTTGTATAATTGAGCAGTCTAATGTATCTTTCATGTTGGCAATTTCATAATCCGCTTGATCCTGTAATCTTCCAAAAATACTGTCCAGTATTTTGCTACATAAATGATAATATTCATGCAAAGAAACATGTTTCTTTATTGCTTATTTCAAATTACTGATGGTCACATAGTGTCATTACCATTTGTGTTCAAGAAAATAGCTGTTTAAAATACTTTTCTACGGATGAAAATGTCTCAGAGAAACCGCAACAGAAGAAAGGGCAAAGATAGAAGTTTTAACAGTACCTTCTTTAAGCAGAGCATTTCCATAATTTGTGCCAATATTGGGTCACATTTTACAATAAGGTTCAAGAATTGCTTTAACTAATGTAGTTGCTAACATGAATGAGTTAGTTCGCAACTACATTAGTTAATGCCAATTAATGTAACCTTATTGTAAAGTATTACCCATTAGTGAATATGGTACCTGCTTGATCAGCCTTGAAAATTCCAGGCTGTCAGAATTTAAGAATTATATCTATTATTGTAAATATTCACCTTCATTCCACCTACTGAATGTGTTGTTGCTTTGTGTGTGTGTGTGTGTGTGTGTGTGTGTGTGTGTGTGTTTCTGTGTGTGTCTGTTTATCTGTGTTTGTGTTGCAGTGAACGTGTGGGGCCATGGTGGGACCTTCCCTCCTACAGGACAAGATGGACTCGGAAGATCCTCAACGATGTGTCTTTCCATGTGGACAGTGGCCAGATCTTGGGAATTCTGGGAAATTCGGGTGAAGCAGACATCTTTTTTCCTCTTCCAGGACTCATTACCCCGTTGAGAGTGCTGATTTGAATAAGTGCATACTGTATACAGTACTGTGCAGAAGTCTTAGGCACCCTAGACTTTATTATATATATGTTTATTTTTTTGTGTGTCTTAGTATAAAAGAACACATTTGAGATTTCCAAATATTCATTTTCCAAAAGATTACATTTTACAGAGACATTTTTGTATTTCATTTAAAAAAGTAACTTTAAGCATACTTTTACTGTAACATATTACTGTAAGCAATTGACTACTTTTTACATAAAAACTCGACCAAGGCTGTCTGAGATCAGAAGCAAGGAGCCAACCAAAGTCTGCAGAAGAACTGTGGCAAGTTCTCCAACATGCTTGGAACAGCCTCCCTGCTGATTGTCTTATAGAACTGCAGGACAGCGTTGGCTATCTCAGGGAAGTGATGCAGTTTTAACGCCGAAGGGTTAAAAAAAAATATTGATTTGATTCAGTTTTTAACTATTCTGCCAAATTACTAAAATGTAATGTAAAATGTATAGTACGTTTATTTAGGACCTTTCACTTAATTATTTTTGAAAGAATCTTTTCTGTACAGTGTTATACAGGTGCCTAAGACTTTTGCACTGTACTGTATGTATGAGTGTGAGTGTGAGTGTGTGTGTGTGTGTGTGTGTGTGTGTGTGTGTATGTGTGTAATATTTCCTGCTGGTGCTATTTGTGATTCAAATGTCTATTCTGCATATTTTGTGATAGATCCATATTGTGGGATACTGGCATACTTTCTGCTACTCAAGTGAATGACATCAGAATGCAACTGAAATATATTTGGGCTCTTATAATACATTTATATTTAGAAAATGTGGACCTAAATAAAGAATTAAAATGTGTGTGTGTACGTGTGTGTGTGTGTGTGTGTGTGTGTGTGTGTGTGTGTGTGTGACAGGCTCAGGGAAGACCACACTCCTGGATGTGATCTCTGGGCGTATAGGGAAATCAGGCACCCTGATGGGGGAGGTCTTTGTGAATGGAAGGAAGCTAAAACCGGAACAGTTCCAGGACTGTTTCTCCTACGTACTGCAGGTACACACACGTGCACGCACACACACACACACACACCGAGACTGCAGTCCTACAGTTCGAGATGGTGCCAGCAGTGTTAACCTTGACCTGTGTGATGGTGAGGAAGGTGAAAGGTCCAGCCTGGACCGGTAAATCCGTGAAGCTGTCCCAGAAACTGCACACGGTGCTGGGGGCGGGAGATGGTGGAGGGGGTCCGGGGATTAGCCGGAGGTTCAGATAGGGTCCTCATAATCTTCCTCGGGGCCGTTCAAGTGTATCCAGCGCTAAATTAAATAATGGAGGATAAACCACAGTCATTTGAAATAATCTCTTATTTCTCCTTTCGAAGTCCGCGCCAGAGCAATAAACTAATCCGGCCATTTAATTTTGTGCATAAGCCTTGGATGCAATTGTGATATCAAATCTCAGACTCGTTAATGGCAAGCACTGAAGAGGTTTAAGTGTCTTTAACTCCAGCTGCTGAAGTGGCAGTTATGAGTTGTGGAGTGTGTTTGTGGTTGTGCAGTAATAGAGAAATTAAAGTGTCTGCTATACACACACACACACACACACACACACACACACTCATAATCTTGCATAAACACACACAAAGTTGAAGCTCACTACAGACATTCACAGTCTGAAATGCCAGGAGTAGGGTGCCGTTTAATGATTAACTTTAATGTCACTAGGAGACTGCATGAAGCAACAATCAACACAAGGCACAGATACTGAAATCCACAACACAGCCAGGACACTTCATAAATACATTTCATTTGGAGAAGGATTTGACCCTTCTGTTGAAATAAAATGTCAAATATTATTTCACAATTTTCAAAATGGATGTAGAGCATATTACCCTGAAAATAATTAAGATTTATACTTTAGCTCAATCACCCTCACCCTCGCCCGCACCAGCAAAATATATACTTTAGCCTCTGGTTAGGGCTACAAATTTTTAAATGCTGGAATACACAAACCATGCACATACCTACAAAGTGTGTACCATAATCGACTACTAGTATCATAAGTGAACTGGTGAATTTGCTTCTGCACACTGTGTTTATGTTCTTCTGCCCCAGAGTGACAACCTCCTGAGCCACCTGACTGTGGAGGAGACGTTGACCTTCACTGCGCAGTTAGCCTTGAGGCGGCATTCTGCTGAGGCAATCCGCAAGAAGGTACGCTCACTTCCGACCCAGATATTCCCAGCCCTCGCCAGCTACCTGAGAGTTTTATAACAATATCATAGATACGCTAGCCATTACCAGAGATATGATGATCAATGCTCGAGATGTTTCTTATCAGTACCACAGATTGTTTTATTTTTAATTTGCTTATCACTGCCACAGATATTATAAATGAGATCTCTAGTTGTTAAACGAGGTGTGCTTTGTTAGGCTTGAAAGTCCATGGGATTGTAGATCTCCAGGAACAGTGTTGAGCAGCCCTGGTTTAGAGAGATTAAATCAGAGGGAATTCACTGTTCTTGTCCTGTGACCTCTGACCTCCTGACCCCAAGGTGGGGATGGTGATGGCGGAGCTCAGCCTGAGTCATGTGGCCCACAGCGTTATTGGGGGGCGCATCTTTCCTGGCATCTCCGGCGGAGAGAGGCGGAGAGTGTCCATCGCCAGCCAATTGCTCCAGGACCCCAGTGAGTGACAGGAGGTGTCCTTTTATCTGCCAGCACAGAAATACACACACACACACACACACACACACACACAAACAAACAAATACACACATACATCATTGCTTATGATAGTTGTTCAAATGAAAACTCCTCAATGTTATAAGCACAATTAGGTACAGATGTGTTTATGCTGCTGTTACTGCATGGGATGAGAGAACACCAATCAGATATTAAGAAGGATCAATCGAGGTGCATCCCAGCCCTGTTTATTATTGTGTCATTTGAAGTTTGTCAGCAAGTGAGTGGAGATTGACACAGTTCTTCACCTTGCCCTTTTGTAAGAGGGACAGACCGAGGGAGGGAGGAGTGGAGGAGTGGAGGAGTATGGAGTGATATGGGGCGGAGTGGAGATATGAGTCAGAGTTATCCTCACACAGGTTTTTAAGCTGGGCCTTTCAGGGGGTCCCTTGTGTCATTTATCGGAATATAGGAGGGGTAGGGGGGCAGGGTCGAGGGCCTCAGGACTCCATGAGATGGGCAGTTTAACGCAACACAGAGGCCTGCAATTACACACAGCTCCCATAGGCTGGCTTTTCCAATCAAGCAGGAAATTAATTCATTACAGGAAGACAATTAAGTCCATTCCTCATTTTCCTATCCTTAATAAAATGACAATCTTTTAATTGTTTTAATTGGATGAATTAAAGAAAGTGAAAGTGGACTTATCTTCAGAAGGGCTGATATTGTCCTCAAGAGAGCGAGAGAGAGAGGGACAGGGACAATTACATTTGCAGTTCTGTTCAGGGAAGTTTCTCAAACTTAACTTTGTGTGGTTGTGTTCGTGTCTGCACTGTGTGACATCATGCTGTATGATGTCATGTTAATTTTTTGCCTTGCAGAGGTCATCCTGCTGGATGAGCCAACCACAGGGCTGGACAGTATGACAGCCAATCAGATTGTGGTGCTGCTTGCTAATCTGGCCAAGAGGGACCGCATCGTCATAGTGACGATCCACCAACCACGTTCTGAGCTTTTCAGGGTGAGTGAGGAGGGGGGGGGTGGAGATTCTATGACCCACTTTCAGTCTTGTTCGCCTATGTCCTTTGTCTTTTTTTACTTTTTTGTGTACCTTTGTTTGACTGCAGAAATGATGATTTGGATTTATTTTATTGTGTTTTTCTTGTACTCAAACCTTCTTGTGTAACTGCCTTGTGTGTGTGTGTGTGTGTGTGTGTGTGGAAACTGGCAACCTCTAATACTTCTCTTAGGTGTGCGAATTATACTAACGCACTGTATTTCTCGGGAGTAAGTGACCCTACCTGTCCTGCAGGTGTTCAGCAGGATAGCCATCATGAGCTGCGGGGAGCTGGTGTTCTGTGGCCAGTCTGGGGAGATGGTGGACTTCTTCAGCGAGCAAGGCTACGAGTGCCCCGAGTACTGCAACCCCTTCGACATCTACGGTGAATCCCTCCCTCTCTCCCTCCCTCCCTCCCTCTCTTCCTCGCTCCCTCCCTCTCTCTCTCCCTCTCTCTCAAATTCGGATTCACAGTCATTCAAATTCACTGGAAAAACAGCGAAGTGGTTATAACAACAATGACTCATCTCTCTCTCTCTCTGTCTCACATCTTCCCTGGCATTCATAACATTTCATTTACCTCCTCTTGATGGTTTAACATGCCCATATTTTTTCCCCTCAACTGCAACCCATAGACAGTGGAACGGTGCGTGTATATGTTTGAAGTCTTTAGAACAGTGATGCGGGTAAGGAGGGCTGTTTCCTGAGTTTCATGTTAACTTCTTCCCTTCTTTTTTAAATTTGTCCATCGTCATTTACACGGTCATGCACATGTTAGCTTCAAACTCATCGATAAGCTTGCTGTGACCGCCTGTTTCCTCTTAGTAAGGGTATGTACGGCTAATTAGCTAGCTGAGCTTGGGTAACGGATGGAAACACAAGGCTTCGCTCACGCCGGGCATGGGGGCGACATGGCTCAGGCAGTAAGAGCAGTCGTCTGGCAGTCACATATTTGCAGTCAGAGGGTTGCCGGTTCGATCCCCCGCCCGGGCTGTGTCGAAGTATCCCTGAGCAAGACACCTAACCCCCAAATGCTCCTGACGAGCTGGTCGGGGCCTTGTATAGCAGCCAATCGCCGTCGGTGTGTGAGTGTGTGTATGAATGGGTGAATGGAGAAGCATCAATTGTACAGCGCTTTGAATAAAGGCACTATATAAATGCCTGCCATTTACCATTTACCGGGCCTCCAGGAACGGTGCAGTCACACCCAATGACCCGGCCCCCTCTCGCCCCCCCCCGCAGTGGACCTGACGTCGGTGGACACTCGGTGCAGTGAGCGCGAGGCGGAGACCTTCAGCAGGATGCAGGACATCGCCTCGGCCTACCGCCAGTCGGGAATCCACCGCTGCATGCTGGACAACGTCGGGAGGGCCTGCCAGCTGACCGACAAGCCCCCCGTCCCCTTCAAGAGCAAGGAGTCCCCCAGCGGCCTGTCCAAACTGGGGGTCCTCTTAAGGTAGCCTCCCAAAACCCTGGTCATGCTCTGAGCAGTCTTAAAAAAACACCTCTGGATCTGCTGGAGTACATTTTACTCTCTTCAGTGTTGGAGGTTGTCAAGATTGGAAGGCCGTTTTGAAAGGCCTGAGATTGAACATAGTGCAGTACTAAGCCTCGATCGAGAATACAGTTAGGCACAATTTATGCACAATTAAGAATAACAGAAATGAGATTAAGAGGAGAATAACGTGAGATATTGAAAGGGGGGGTTGGAGTGATAAAAGCAAAGTGGAGAGCTAGAGGTCATCAAGATAGGAAGGAAGTCTTGAGGAATAATTAGGTACAGTTAGGAAGAGAGGTGATGGGGTGAGGATTTAGAGCAGGGTTGCTCAATTCTGTTCCTGGAGATCTACAGTACCGTGCCATAGACTTTCATTCCAACCCCAAGTTGGCACACCTGATTCTACACATTGGCAGATCAATGAGAGCTCTACCTGTTGAATGAGGTGTGCCGTGCTAGGGTTGGAATGAAAACCTAAATGATGGTCAATCTCCAGGAACAGGTCCCCCAGTTGCCTGTCTAAACTGGGGGTCCTCCTCAGGTAACCCTCAAAACCAGTCCAGTCTAAAAAACAACTCTGTGTCTCATTTTGGGAACTGTCCCGTCGAGCTGGTCTCTCTGGGCCTCTGCAGGAGGACCGTGAGGAACCTGTCCCGGGACAGGATGGGGGTCATGATGCGTCTCTCCCAGAATCTCATCTACGGGCTCTTCGTGGTCTTCTTCGTGATGAAGCTGGACAATGACATCACCAAGGGGGCGGTGCAGGACCGCATCGGAATCATCTACCAGGCGTTGGGGGCTTCGCCTTACACCGGCATGCTCAACGCGGTCGCCTTGTGTGAGTATGGGAGGGGGGGTGGGCGTAACACCAGCTCCCCATAGGAGATGGAAATCCAACTTCAAGCTCTAAGGGTTTTTTGACTCGGTGGGTTGAAAGATATTTAGAGAACCAAGCATAGTGTATTGCAGTAATGAAATTGAGTCCAATGATACCCAAGTATGATCTGGCCTTGTGCCCTGACCCTGTGAGTACGGGAGTACGGGGGGAAGGCGGGGGTAACACCAGCTCCCCATAAGAGACAGAGTTCCAGCTTCAAGCTCTAAGGGTTTTTTGACTCAGTGGGTTGAAAGACATTTAGGGAACCAGGCATAGTGTATTGCAGTAATGAAATTGAGTCCAATGATACCCAATTATGATCTGGCTTTATGCCCTGACCTTGTGTGTATGGGAGGAGAGTGGGGGGTAACACCAGCTCTCCACAGGAGACAGAGATCTAACTTCAAGCTATAAGGGTTTTTAGGCTCAGTCATTAAGACATTTAGATTACCAGACATAGTGTATTATTGTAATGTACCATACCAAATGTCATGCATGTTTACATTTACAGATTTCACAGGCACTTTATTTATATTGATAACACTTTATTAGAAGGCTCTTACATAAACACATTCAAGAAGCGCTTGTGTCAATAACTGACATAAGGATCTTGTGTCAGTTCACGTGGCATGTCAAGCACTTACGAAGGCTTATGAATGTGCTATGTAGTGCTCATGAAGGGGTTATGAAGCTTTTATGTAGGATAAAATATTACGCAGGTTTTATATCCATGTATACAGCATTCCAATGTCTGGGCTTATAACGACACAATATACACTACATGTAACAGACAATTTAACAGCCATAATGACAGAACATTTTATAATAAGTGAAGAGTCTTGTGTGCCATTGAAGTCTATGGGTGCATCTCCCATTGAAGGGGAGTCCGATGACTCCCAAGTATTACCTGGCCTTATGCCCTAACCATGGTTTGCATTGCCTTTCAGTCATATGATTTTATGCAGGTTGCCAAAAACATACTTACCTGCTGCAATCAGCTCCCAGATAAGCAGGAGGCGGAGCCCAGCAGTTTGGCATTAGCCGTTAGCTCTCCTTACACACTGCAGAGTGAGGAAAGCCAACGGCACACAGTGACCCATATCTGTATTTATGATGTTGCTAATTTAAAAGCCAAGAGAGATTGGTATTTTTCCCCTAACAGCCGTACAGTATAGTTTGTGTGTGTGTGTGTGTGTGTGTGTATGTGTGTGTGTGTGCGTGCGTCCACACCCAACTCTCCGTCTCTCACTCAGTCACCACCCCAGGCGTTATCTGTCCCTGTGTTTATCTCTGACACAAAGATAGGGGGACAGGAGAGGAAAAGGCCAGACTGGAGGTGTGAAACTAGCAGAACGTTGAAGGTCACCAATCAAGGGTTCAAGGCGCTGGCTATTGCCTTTGTCGTCTAATCAGAAGAGTGCTCACAGTAAACCTGGAACACGCTGTACGAAACCAGTCCAGTCTAAAAAACAACTCTGTGTCTCATTTTGGGAACTGTCCCGTGGAGCTGGTCTCTCTGGGCCTCTGCAGGAGGACCGTGAGGAACCTGTCCCGGGACAGGATGGGGGTCATGATGCGTCTCTCCCAGAATCTCATCTACGGGCTCTTCGTGGTCTTCTTGATTCGTGATTACCTGTCACTGACCACACGCCAAAGCAACGCCCCAAAAGTGGGCCACATACACGCATGTAGAACAAATAGTGTGCTGAACTGTACCTGAAGTATACTATTTTATACTAACTGGAAGAATACTTAAAATACCGATTAAGCCTAATTCAAGACAAAATACGACCAATTTTGAATGGAGATTGGACTAAGCTATGGTAAATGGTATATCCAAAGCGCTGTACAGTTGATGCTTCTCATTCACCCATTCATACACACACTCACACACTGACGGCGATTGGCTACCATGCAAGGCACCAACAAGCTCGTCAGGAGCATTTTTGGGAGTTAGGTGTCTTGCTCAGGGACACTTGACTGCCAGACGACTGCTCTTACCGCCTGAGCCAATGTCGCCCCCTAAGCTTAATCTGTGACTGTGAAACCAGCCCTTAAAATACAATTAACATTTATGACAGAGACAGAGACTATTCAGGTGAACCTGCAGGTTTGTAGGCCCATATCTGAGACATTAAATTACGTTAATGGCATTTGGCAGATACAGAGCGACGTACAGTTGATTAGACTAAGCAGGAGACAATCCCCCCCAGGAGCAATGCAGGGCTAAGGGCCTTGCTCAAGGGCCCAGCGGCTGTGTGGATCTTATTGTGGCCACACCGGGGATTAGAACCACCGACCTTGCGCGTCCCAGTCATGTACCTTAACCGCTACGCTACAGGCCGCCCCCCCAGACAGACTGCTAAAGCGGCCGAAGCCACAGAGTGGAGGAGCTAACATAGCGCGGGGTCTGAGGCAGTGACCCGGGTCCGCTGGAGGCTCACTCCCCACTCCCGTTCCCGCAGTTCCGGCCCTGAGGGCGATCAGTGACCAGGAGAGCAAGGACGGCCTGTACCACAAGTGGCAGATGTTCTTGGCCTACATCTTCCACATCCTCCCGTTCAGCATCGTCAGCGTCTTCATCTTCACCTCCTTCCTGTACTGGTGGGCAAACACCTTTATTATTAAAATATTTAGGACATTGACTTGACTTAATAGTAATTATGGTAATTTGTTATTTTGTGCGTTTTTTAGGAAGGCAGGCTCAGACTTTATGTGACATTATGTGTGAATGTGTGTGTTTTTCAGGAAGGTGGGAATATACTACACTCAGACTTTATGTGATGTTGTGTGTGCGCGTGTGTGTGTGTGTGTGTGTGTGTGTGTGTGTGTGTATGTGTGTGTATGTGTGTGTATGTGTGTGTGTGTGTGTGTGTGTGTGTGTGTGTGTGTGTGTGTGTGTGTGAATGTGTGTTTTTCAGGACGGTGGGGATGTACCCGGAGGTAAACCGGTTCCTCTGCTTCTCGGCGGTGATCCTGGTGCCTCACATAACAGGAGAGCTCCTGACTCTGGTGGTGCTGGGCGTGGTCCAGGACCCCAACATGGTCAACACCGGGGTGGCCCTGCTCAACGTGGCGGGCATCATGGTGGGCTCTGGCTTTCTCAGGTACAGAAGTTCTCTGCTACAATTTTACTTTTTCCTCAAACTAATTTCAGTTTTTCCTCAGCAAACAAATCCCAGTTCTGCTTAATTCGCTGTCAGCTCCAGGTAGATCGTGGGGCTCTGTCATTTTCCTCAAAGAACGGTTTGGGAGATTCAACGTCAACCAACTCTCATGGGTGATATAATTTGTCATGTGTGTCGTCTTCATCCAGTAGCATGCAAAGATTTTTAATTCTGCAGCCTCGTCACCTTTGCCCTTACAGTTTTGATCTAAACTGGGCTCTAGACAGTAGTTTCCATGTGTTGCTGTTGAGCTCATGCACACCCCTCCAAACACAGGAGCAATCAGCACATGCCCACCGTGTTCAAGATGCTGAGCTACCTCACCTTCCAGAAGTACGGCTCCGAGCTTCTCATCGTCACCGAGTTCCACGGCCTCAACTTCACCTGCGGTAAGCTGGCTCAAGCTAGGTTTTGAAACCACTGGTAGCTGGTATTTCAGGCTGGTCATAGCTGGATTTTACACCAGGGTTCCTTTCAATCAGCTGTGAACCACGTGAACAACCCAAAAAAGCAGCAGACACTGCGGACTGGAGTTGGACTCGAGATATACAGTGTCCTGTGGGAACCTAGGTGAAATGGAAGGCGTGTTCTCCGAATGAGTGTGTTCTCTGAATGCTCATGTCCGTCCTGCCCACTCCTCTGGTCCCTCAGGGAACACTCCGGGGCTTTCTCCAGGACCGTGCATCGTGGGTAATGGGGATGACATCATCGAGCAGGGGTACCCGGGCGCTCTGTCCCGCTACACGCTGGACTTCATCATGCTGTACGCCTTCCTGCCCGCGCTGGTGCTGCTGGGGGTCATCAGCTACAAGATCCGGGACCACCTCAACCGCCGCTGACCACCTCAACCGCCGCTGACCACCCCAACGGGCACTGTCCACCTCAACCGCCGCTGACCACCCCAACCGCTGCTGACCACCTCAACCGCTGACCACCCCAACCGCTACCGACCACCCCAACCGCCGCTGACCGCCCCAACCGCCGCTGACCACCCCAACCGCCGCTGACCACCCCAACCGCCGCTGACCACCCCAACCGCCGCTGACCACCCCAACCGCCACTGACCAACTGCCACTGAACTGTGATCAGACAGTGTTAACACACTGGATAACCTAGTACAGCGATGAGAGGAAGTTCATTATCTTGAAATATCTACTTATAAATTCCTGTGTGAATATGACTCCTCTGGTTAGGAGGGTGAACATTCTGTGCGTTTTCTTCGACGCGTATGAATGCTGAACGTGTTCAGTGAAAGCAGTCCATCTCTTCTAAGCACTTTGAGAGAATAATTTATTGTAAGAATAGAAGTTAATCATCAAACAATTTATGTACAACAATAAAACGTTTTGCGGATTATACCGGACCGGGTGAAGCAGTCTCATTCCATTTGCCATTATTGTATTTGACACTGACACTATGCATTACAGAAAACTTGTCCTCATGTTGTATATATTGTAAATATTGATACATTTCAGTCTCTCAATAAAATGTACACAATGTTTAGAAAAATTTGAACAGTACACAAATTCCAATATACCCATCTATACAACGAATCCACATTAATATATTGAGTTTTTACACTTTGTGGAAACTTCACAAACTACACAAGCCCTCCGTCTGCAAGGCAAGTCATCACTGAGTCTCAGAGTGGGTGAGTCAGCTCCTCTGAGACTCCAGGTCCATGGCTCTCCAGGACTTTGACGCGTTTCTCTTGTACTGCTCCAGCTCCTGTGAACACAAAGGAAAGCATCTTAGTTGGATAAAAGCGTCAGTTAAATCGCATGGAATACAACGGTTGGCAATTTAATTTCTGGTCCCGAGTTGCACTTCATTGTATGTCGCTCGGGATAAGGGCGGCCTGTAGTGTAGCGGTTAAGGGACATGACTGGGACCCGCAAGGTCAGTGGTTCTATTCCCGGTGTAGCCACAATAAGATCCGCACAGCCGTTGGGCCCTTGAGCAAGGCCCTTAACCCTGCATTGCTCCAGGGGAGGATTGTCTCCTGCTTAGTCTAATCAACTGTATAAGAGCGTCTGCCAAATACCGTTATTGGAGTGTAATGTAATAAGAGCGTCTGCTAAACGAATACGATGTAATGTAACGTGATTTACACGCAAGCCAGAAATGAGCGCATTGGAGTGTGGGTTAAAAACACGTCTGCTCCTCACTCCACCCCTGGTCACGTTTACAGGTCACGTGTTTTTATTAAACCTTAAAACGGATGAAGGAAGGAGGAAATGCCCGCCACATGACGTCACCGGGAGTAGAACACTGAACTGAGGAAGACCCGGCCAACGCTCCCCGCTGCAGGACCACAACAGTGCCAGGGAGAGGGTTACTACAGGTCACACGGTAAGGAGGTAGGCAGACGGGGCCCTTATCTCTCCCCGGGGGACGCTGATTGCCGCTAATTAGCCGGGTGTTACCCGTGGACAACGCGGAGGTTACTATAGTGCATGAAGATGGGTCGTGTGTGAGATCTGGGTTAAGAGGGGGGGCTTCGTAGACCCGGCACGGAAAGTCGGTCATGACAGAACTTGGGTCCTCGTGTTTCAACCGTTTGTCTTTAGGCCTTGTCAGAAAGTCCTCTTCGTTGTGTTTCTGAGACTAGTTCAAATAATAATAACAAGTTAACTTTCAACTTACTACCTCTTTCTTATGTCATGGAACATGACAGTTGCCGAGGTATTCACCGAGCCTTTCATGCGGTATGTTTCTCCCCCTTGGTGACTGTGGTGCAAAAATAATGTTCTCTTGTTTCACGTGTACGGCGGCACGGATGGTGCAGTGGTTAGCACTGCTGCCTCACAGCAAGGAGGTCCTGGGTTCGAATCCCCGTCGGCCGGGGACTCTCTGTGTGGAGTTTGCATGTTCTCCCCGTGTTTGCATGGGTTTCCTCCGGGTACTCCGGTTTCCTCCCACAGTCCAAAGACATGCAGGTTAGGCTGATTGGAGAGTCTAAATTCCCCATACGTATGAGTATGTGAGTGAATGGTGTGTGTGCCCTGCGATGGACTGGCGTGTATTCCTGCCTTTCGCCCAATGTATGCTGGGATAGGCTCCAGCCCCCCTGCAACCCTGTTCAGGATAAGCGGGTTAGGATAATGAATGAATGAATGAATGAATGTTTCATGTGCATATGAGGTGAGGCCAGAACATTGGATCTGGGACCCAGAGCTGTGCATTCTGGGAGTTGTAGTACCTGGTCCTTCTGTGCCCTCATGGAGTCTATCTTTGCCTCGCTGTACTGGGGGTCCTTTGCAGGGTCCTTCAGGTCTTTGGGGTCACTGGTGCTCTGTAAGAGAGGGAGATATTAGCCATCCACATCTGTGTAGTTCTGTGTGTGTGTGTGTGTGTGTGTGTGTAGCTCTACCTCAGATGGGAAGATCTTCTCGAACACCTTCTTCCACAGGTCCAGTGGGCTTCGGGCATGAAGAGTCCCAATGTCAAAGTCTGATGCCGGCGGAGACCCTGTGTGAGAGAGAACGTTATATTGTAATGTCTTTCTGTTTTTCACTTTTTTTAACAGCATTTTGTTAAACTGGATTGAGATATATAATGTTAAATGAACAAATAATGGGATATTTTTCATACAAAGTATATACAAGTTAAAGAATAAGCATACGGTCATTTGATCTCGAGAACTTCTCAGCGGTACTGTGATCCAACCAGCAGGGGGCGATGAACACAGAACAGCTCACCTATCTGACTGAGAGAGTCCATCCCAGCAGGAATAATGAGGGACTTGCTGGGGTCGGTGGACACAGTCTTCCTGATGGATAACGTGAGGACAAGTGTTACTGGAGGTAGGGTGACTGGCTTCTGTCCATTTACAGTGATGTTTTGAAGTCTTATTCATCAAACTTGACCCTTGAGGTATCAACTTAATTGGTTGGTTTTCATTTACATTTTTACATTTTTGACATTTGGCAGACGCTCTTATCCAGAGCGACGTACAGTTGATTAGACTAAGCAGGAGACAATCCTCCCCTGGAGCAATGCAGGGTTAAGGGCCTTGCTCAAGGGCCCAACGGCTGTGCGGATCTTATCGTGGCTACACCGGGATTAGAACCACCGACCTTGCGTGTCCCAGTCATTTACCTTAACCACTACGCTTCCAGCCCAGCCACTCCTCCGTTGATGAAATAAGATTACTGAAAATGTGTTTTTACGTTCTCATATCATTTTGCCCTTCAATTGCATTGAGCAGAATGTTCCTGAGTACTGCTATTTGCTTTGATTCAGAATTGTAAGGGTAAATCATCCCTCATTAAAGTGTCTACTTCATCACAGTTAACAGCTTTGTGCCACTTCAGAAAGTGCTTTTGTGGTTGGAACAATAACTAGGGACAGAGCTTCAGAAGCCCAGCTTCAGAGTGGGTTGAAGCAGAAGAGTGATGGAGGCTTGTAGAGGGACAGACTCTTTCACACCCAATCCGGGAAACATGAAGCAGAAAAGGGTCAGCGTCATAACCCAGGCCTCTCACCCCCTGTCAGTCCCAAACGCCAGGTGATTGACGAAACCTCTGGTCTTGGAAATCAGCGCCTCGGACTTACTGCTGAACTGCGGACAGACAGACAGACAGACCAAGGAACAAAGGTTGTAATTGTAAGTACCATGTGCTAAATTCCGGTAATGTAATGTAAATAGGCTGTCTCTAATGAAGCTGTCTCATAAACAGCTGCAGTTAGAGGTGTAAAGAGCATCAGCTTACTATCTTAAACGATACCACGCACAATGACCACACAAAGGTCAGGCCGTTTCTTTTTATCCGTTCCCAGTTATAAAGCTTTCTTTCTTTAAGCGATTTTCGGTCATTGCTCAGCAGATATGAAACGCGGTAACTTTAAAACAGACTAACGTAGTGAACGAGGAGAACTGAGCAACCAGGAGTTAATTGCTAAACTTAATTAAACGTATATGTTTTTACCATTTTATTTAATGTGTTTTATTAAAATAGTTCTTAAATTCTGTGACCCAGCTGTGGTTAGTCGTGAGGTTAGTCTGTTACGACATCGCCCATGTCCGGACTCTTTTCTCAACCACGGTTTCACTGCTTGGTTTGATACACGGTTTGTGTTCAAGGCGGAGGTTTAGAGGGGCAGGCGTGAGCCGTATCTCCAGGCCTCACAATCAGAGATGCTCCGTGATAATGGGCCAGGAACCGCAGGGTCTTGCAGATCGCTTTCCTCTTCTCCGAGTCAAAGTCCTGCGCAAAGCAAACGCACACGTCACCGAGTGTCAGAGAACCAGGAGGGGGCACTGGGAGGCAAACGCAGGATCTGGGAGCACTGACCGTCTGTGCAGGGCCCTCAAACAGGCAGGGGACAGAAGAGGAAACTTTACAGTTTGGGTAAATGATTTGTTGAGCAATCTTAAGGAGATGTAGATTCACCTGGAAGACGTCGAACTTGCTGCCGATGACTAGCAGCGGGACAGGGAAAGGGTCGATCAGCTCTCTGTCCTGTCGACAAGTAAAGAGGCCGGTGGTGAGGTCAGGTATTCAACACTGACGTAAATGGTAAATGGCTGGCATTTATATGGCGCCTTTATCCAAAGCACTGTACAATTCATGCTTCTCATTCATTTATTCACACACTCACACACCAACGGCGATTGGTTGCCATGCAAGGCACAAACCAGCTCATAAGACTTCATTCATTCATTCATTTGAAATTGACTTTGAAATGAAGACTTGGTGATTCTAAATTGACTTTAAAATTAAGACTTGGTGATTCTAAATTGACTTTAAAATTAAGACTTGGTGATTCTAAATTGACTTTAAAATTAAGACTTGGTGATTCTAAACGGACCATAACAGATGCTGAATACAGTCTAACTTATGGGTGGGGGAGTGGGGAGTGGCGTCTCCAAACCCACCGGGTGGTCCTTGTTGAGGGTCCCTGGGATTCGGCGCTGCTGGCTGGGCTGTTTGGGCCGGCCCTCCCCCTGGCCCGGGCCGGAGCAGGCTCGGTCCACCTGCGCCCGGGCCACCTGCAGCAGCCGCTCTGTGGTGCCCCAGAGCACGTTGGGCTTGGACAGGTCCACCACCAGAACCACAGACAGGGTCCTGCCAAGCCAGAGCAGAACCTCACCACCTTCTCCCGGCAGGAGAGTGGACAACTCTCCCGTTCATTACACTGCACTACGTTACATTTTATTTCGCGGACGCTTTTATCCAAAGTGACATAGGAAGAAGTGCATATCAAGGCCATTAGAGCAAACTGCAGAACACCCAATCACAGAGCGGATCTCTATCACCCCAGCAGGTATTCCACTCCAAATTGTAAACATCAAACCTTCAGTTTCCCTACTATTGTTGCCCAACATTTCAGAATGGTGCTCAGGAATATTCATTAAGGGGTGTGTTCAGTAATGTTCTGTATCGCGCTGAAGTTCCTCTTACAATCGAGAACCTCCTGTTGTTCAGGAAAAAGGGACAAAAGGAACACAGGAGCTGTGTGGTCACACTCACCAGACAGGCACAGCTGGGCCCAACATCTTAAGGTCTGTGTGTCTTTAGGTCTAACATCCTTAGTGAAGGGCTTCTGAAACCGCAACAGCAACAACCAAGCACAGGGCTGAAAGCTGACGCAAGCGAGTGTGCACTGACCTCACGTTCTGTGCGGTGATGGGGATCTGGATCAGATCGGACAGCAACGTTCCCCCGCCCAGTTCCCAAAAGTGAGCGATGTCCTTGGGCTACAGGGGGGACATGAGACACCAGCACTAGTACATGCACTTGGAGCCCTTTGAGTTATCCTTATGTTATGTTTCATTGGCATAGACCATGGGTCGGCAACCCTGGTCCTGGAGAGCCGCAGGGTACGCTGGCTTTCATTAATTCATTAATTAATTTCATTAATTGATCAATGAAAGCCGTTGATTACACAGTTAACTCGCCTCACCTGGTTTCTCGGGTCTGAATCGGTTGCTTATTTTAAGGTGGAGACGAAAGCCAGCACACCCTGCGGCTCTCCAGGACCAGGGTTGCCGGCCCCTGGCATAGCCCAACGCTTGAAGGTCATTTACACACAATGAGAGTTAAGTTAGAGTTCACTCCTACCGTGTTGTGTCCCCGAGCTCTCCTTCCGAAGGTGTACTCCAGAGCCAGAGTGGGCTTCGCTGGCTCATCCCTGGCAGAGAGATGTCGGTCATTCACAAACAAATGTCGAAACTTGTTTTTATTTTGCAAAAACTCCCATCACGTCTTTTTACACCCACCTGTCCAGACATCGGAGCAGAATTGTGGTCTTACCCTGGGTAAATGAGGAAGACAAACAAAGGAAGAAATATGTTTCAGCCTATTTTATGACATGATGATGGATTGACACATTATTTCTAAACAAATCTGTTTTCTTAGGAAGAACAGACAATAGCCAGTGTAGCAGGGCTTCACCACTGCGGGTGGCAGTGGAGGTTGATTTCTCATCTGAATGTTATCCTGCACATTCTCCCAGAATATAAGCATGGTCCCTCTCATCGTCTCCTTTCAGTCACTGGCTCAGATCGTCGATCAAGTGCAATATATTGTTCCTATTTACCAGGAGCAGGTGTTCCCTTATTGGGGTCTTTCGTGACCTTTAACCTATCAACTAACTCCCGGAAGGTGAGGCAGATTTCTTATCTTGAAATGAACGACAGCAGTAGGCTGAAGCTTACCCCTGCCTTGCTCCCTATGAAGAACACGGTTCTTTCACCGATTCCCGGATTGCTGGCGGTATCACCTTCTTCATCGTCGGCTCCGCTCTCTCGACTGTGCACCTCCGATGCGGCCAGTTCCCACAGCGTGTCATGACTGCAAAACAAGTGGCTAACAGTTCGTCTTCCGCGCCCTTGTCACCGTTGCGGGTGACTTTTTCCTCACTGTCTGAAGTTGCTATACATGTTATATTTCAGTTACGCTACTGTATATTAGCAAACGTAGCTAGCTTCAAGCAACAAGTTGTGGTGTCGTAACATACAGTGAAGCTGAGGACAAGTTAACCATCTATCGATACATAACTGCTAGCACAGGTAGTAAACTAGCCAGACCGCTAACGTTAACGTTAGCCAATTTGGTTAGATTATGTATAATTACCTTATTTTTGGCATTCCTCCTCTTTCCTTGAAAAACGTTCTTCTGTTTTATGAATCAATGTTTTAAATTTTCCAGGATATAATCCTTTATGGAGTTCTCCTTCGCGTAATGCTGTCTTTATTTCGGAACATTATTTTCGAGAGAAGAATCTTTGCTGACTGCTAGTAAACGTTGCGCTGGGCAACGGCGCAGAACAATGACGTAGTATATGCCTACTGTATAGTTCTTATGGGAAACGTGGTCCGGGAAGTTCGCATGTTTGTAGTATTTGTAGTTTTGATAGGCTTTAAACACGGCACACTCAACAACTCAACAGGCAATCTTATCCAGTGATTTAAAATGGAAATGTATGTTTTAAAAGGACGTATTCCAGAGATGCTTAGGTAGTCTTAACATGGAAAACACATCTTCAACTACATTAACAGTTATATTAACAGTTATATATTGTCTGGTGCGAAGAAAAGAGAGAGGGAGAACGAATGTGGTTGCGAGGAGAAAAAAGGGTGGGAGAATATTTGAAAGGCGTGTGAGCCGCTCTGAAATATGGAAACTAAAGTGCAACTGACAGCAAAAAAAAAAACTGCAATTGTGTCACCATCATATGCAAATTATGAATATTTAATACGTTTTATATTGTAGCTTTAATTTGTGTTATTGTGTTCAACGCCAGGGCGAACTCTTATACTTACGATGGAGCGTCGCAGCTTTAACGGGGGCTGCTGTTCTCTGAGTAACCACTAGAGGGATCAGGGCTACATTGATGTCTTCTTTCTGGTCCAGATGCACGTTTCCCAGTGTTTGATCATGGAACTGTATTATGTGTTTGACTCTTCCTGGCCACCTTGTAGTCCAGTATTTCTTCCTCTGTGATTCTGAGTGATTCATATCCTATGCAGATGAGCATTTTCTGCAAATCTATGAAAGGGAATCCATCTTGAATTGCGCAATATCATTGGGGTCTTTTGAGAGGATGCTAATATCTGCATGTAAATTATGTCATAGTCATGTACAGAAAGAAAGGCCACTTGAACTAGTAATTTATTTGTGGCTTTACAATGGATTTCCTCATGGTTATGTTTTGACAGCAAGATTTTGAGAGAACATTCTAAAAAAGAATCAATGAGCTGTCACCAGTCTTTCCCAGACTTTTCCAGGTTTGTGTCACCAGAGTTTTAGCTGAATGAAAACAGCACCTCAAATTCCTCATTCTTTGCATTCATAGATGGTTTTATAGAGCACAAATAGGAGTGGATAGGACTTTTACATTCACCTCGAATATTTTAAAGTCTTCATAATGTTGGAGGAACTTGATGTAGCAGCTATGATAAATATAGAGTACGTACAATGTTAATGATTCTGGAATGGCGATTGCATATTAACTATGCATTGAATTAAGGTCCAGTGCCCTGAACATAGGTCCTGATTTGTTCCCCCTTATCTTCTCACAATGCAGAGCGATAATGGGCTATAATCTAGCAATACGGAGTGGGGTAATATAAAAGTATGTTGTGGTATGTGGGTGTGTTTATAATTCAAAGGATGTGCGTTTCATTATTAGGGAGGAGCACTGGTACCATACCTGTCAGCGAGGTGCTTCACCTGAGTCGCTTGGGTTAATTGCCTTGTTTTTCCCTACCTGAACCCCACAGGATGTTATTGTACACTTTGGCCATGGTCATGGTATCATGATCACAAAAACTATGGCATTTATGACTGACCGGCATCAGTTTTGTTCATGTCAAGGAGACTGTCATGGTTTTATGTTGATTCATATCTTAGGTCGATTTAGGTTATTGTTACTACAGGGCAATTCATAACATGACATCTGCATGAAGCATAGAGTTTTGGAACATTTCTCTAGCTATTCTTACATGGCATATAGATGTTAGGAAGAAAGATGTTGTTTAAGCTGTGTGCATGCACACACACACACACACACACACCTGGATGCACAATGTTACTGGCTTTGAAAAAGTAGCTTGAGTAAAAGTAAATATAAAAAAAATTATAATAATGATTCCAGAAACACCAGATTTAATAAAATGTTGTGTATTTAAATATTGCATTTTTTTGTGACAGTCATAGCAACCATATCTAAATAGATATTCTGGCATATCAAAATAAATATGTAAGCAGATAATTCTTAAAATATTACTCTTTTAAACTGAATTTCTTACACATTTAGACAAAAATATTTTACCAAATACAAAGGCAGGAATGTGTGGCTGAGGCATAGAGCTCATGATCTGTGGGACGATGTCACTTCCTGCCTGAGGAGGATGTGAGGATTTATCCATCGGCACACAAGCCGATTCACAGGAACATCACAGTACATGAAACAAACAGACAAATCTCAGTGTAGCTAAACACTGAGACCCATCCATGTGAAATTCACATAACTAAAAACTAAAGATTAAAGGTACAATAGGTAATTTCGGACTTCTAACGATCAAGAGAGGAACTGCAGCAACAAACACCCTCAGACCACGACACTGTTTATCCCTCTCCCTTCTCTGTGAACGTGGCAATTAGAACCAGTGTCGGTCCTATCAACAATGATAGGAAGGGATTTACAATGGTCTTGTAACAATGTTTTAACACAAACATCTTACCTATTGTACCTTTAACACAGAGATGGGTCTCCAGAGGAAGTCTCATCCATTCAGAAACTAAAAATAGTCACACTATTGAAAGGAGGCAGCTTCCAGTTCTGTTTGGTTCATCACACAGGTTATAGGTGTTGCCTTCAGTCAAGCTTTTCCTTCATATGTGTGCCTGGCACTCTTTCAGTCATTGTGTTTCAATACTGTAGCCATGCAATGAGTAATAATAATAGTATTTGTGGATAAATAAGGGGAAACGCTACATTAATCCAGCCCTTCACGCTGAAGGCACATCTTATTTTCACAAGATTCTGCCAACCCCCCCCCCCCTTCATATTTATTATTAACAGTTCAAATATATAAAAAAATGGTTGCATATATTTTCCTTCCATGTGTTTAAGAAGTACTGTAGAACATTAGGTCCATGTGAGAATACTAGATTACCAATGTTGTGAGTTTTACCATAAATTTAAGTTTAAATTGCTGAAGTTTAAATAAGTGTAGAAGATGACATCGCCTTCAAGTTGAAAGATCTGAAATATTTCAATGAAATTATGAGATTTGTTTCCAATGTGGACCTGATGCTCTTCTGTACAGAAGGGCATACCAAGAGAAGGATCACAGAAAGTTTTCCAAAATAATGCTGTAATTATTATGAGATAATAATTACATAAGTGCTCAAGTACACTTAAGGCATAACATATTTTTCTAAAACACTCCAGGCTCTTCAAAGAAGTAGCATGTACCTTTGGATGTGACCGTACCAATGAGGAAGACAATGTACCGTATCACATGATCCGATGACATAAGGCAGTACCATGTCACATGATCCGATGACATAAGGCAGTACCATGTCACATGATCCGATGACATAAGGCAGTACCATGTCACATGATCCGATGACATAAGGCAGTACCATGTCACATGATCCAATGACATAAGGCAGTACCATGTCACATGATCCGATAACATAAGGCAGTACCATGTCACATGATCCAATGAGGAAGACAAGTACCATGTCACATGATCGATGACATAAGGCAGTACCATGTCACATGATCCGGTGACATAAGGCAGTACCATGTCACATGATCCGATGACAAGAGCCACTACCATGTCACATGATCCAATGACAAGAGCCACTACCATGTCACATGATCCAATGACAAGAGCCACTACCATGTCACATGATCCGATGACAACAGCCACTACCATGTCACATGATCCGAGAACAAAAGGCAATATTATGTCACATGATCAATCATACTGCTGTTTGACTTTAGAACCATCTAGGCTCCTGTATGACGAAGTAGGGGTCCGTCCCAATACTGTAAAACATTTTTTTCCTCCACTCATCTCCTCCCCCCATACTTCCAGATAGGAGACAAGGGTGGGGTACATTTTTTAGTATTCGGACGCACCCTAGGATGGAATACGGGCGACAATCAGAGTGTGCTCACAGCAGGGTCGGAGCCTTGCTGGGCCTGAGGGGAGAAAGCACTGATTGGCTGTCCAGCTCCACGTGCTTGAGATCAATTGGCTGGGCTGAGAGAAGGGCGGGGGCGGAGAGGTGGTGGGCGGCGGCTTTCTGTTGGTGCGCACTGTTGATGTAGCTGGCGATGAGCAGGGTCATCTCCAAGATCTGTGGGGAAAGGAGGAATATAAACAAAGAGAAATGAGTTTCAGAAACACAAGTACCCAAGATCACCTTAGTTACTAAACTAAAGTTTTTTATCTTGCTACTGTCTTTGAGAAATAGCCTTACAGTGTGACCGCGTTCAGTGTGGAGTTTGTGAAGAAATATTCAGAGAGTTCGTGGGAAAGGCAAATGGAGCCTGTCACACCAATACCTGGGCACATCACATCAAAACCATCCGTTCTCAGTCTGGAAGAGTTCCCTGGATTCTCTCATTTAGACAGGGTCTCCCTGGGAAATGTTTGCCCTGGTGTAAAATCCAGCCATGACCATCTTTATTACCAGCTGTTTCAAAACATAGCTTGAGCTGGTCAAATCATGTTGAGTATGGAGCTGGTCTGAGCAGGTCAACCAGCTACCAGCAGTTTCAAAACAAAGCTTGAGCTGGTCTGAACAGGTCAAGCAGCTACCAGCTGTTTCAAAAGCTAGGTTGAACTGGTCAAACCATGTTGAGTATGGAGCTGGCCTGAACAGGCCAACCGGCTACCAGCTGTTTCAAAACATAGCTTGAACTGGTCAAACCATGTTGAGTATGGAGCTGGTCTGACTTGTCAACCAGCTACCAGCGGTTTCAAAACCTAGCTGGAGCTGTTGTGTTCAGCAGGGCATGCGGAGGGGGACTGGGCCCTCACCCGGGGCTTGGCCATGCTGAACAGGTGCTTCTCCATGGGCTTGGGCTTCTCCTTGGCCAGGCCGCCCCCCAGGTTCTGCCCCACCACCAACATGAAGTCGTCACGGCAACCGCCGAAGGTCATCAGGTTCTTGTGCAGGTGGGACACCAGCAGCTTCTGAAAGGGGAACCGGACAGGTGAGCGGGGAGCGGCCGGCGACACAACGGTCAGCCATTAACCCTTTCAGTCCCAAGAGATAGCCCAAGAGTGCCGTATGGTACTCTCAACCTTTTCAACCAATCAAAATGACTGTTGTTTAAAACCCCAACCTTGGGATTTGCGTGGAGCCACTTCATATTGGGCTTGGGACTGAATGTTAAAGTTACTCATTTGGTATTTAGACAGAGGGAAAGACAATCGGCACTAACAACACTTTAGACTTCAGTGTATGAATGTCTATGAGATAAATTGGATGAGATCCAAAGTCCTTGGATTAGAGGGGGAGAGACCCTCCCTCTTTACTGAAGTTCAACATCGGGTGCCTTCATATCTGTGACCATGAAAGGGAGAGGGCGAGAGAGAGAGAGAGAGAGGGAGAAAGAGAAAAGGAGAGAGAGAACAGAAAGGAGAGAGGGAGAGAGAGAGAGAGAGACCAGGACACAGTCTGATGTGGAGCTGTTGTTTCTGGAGTGGGGCCTGTCTCTCACCATGGAGTTGTACTCCAGCACGCTGACGCCGTCCTCGTGAACCGCCAGCCACACGGGGGCGCCCTGCTGCGGGGACGGGGTGACGGGCTGCGCGCACACAGACAGAGAGTGAGAGCGAGCAGCAGCGCACACCGTGACAGGCCTGTCCTTCTGGTGACCTCTAACGGCCCAAGGGCATTGAGTTTCACATTCAATGTAGCCCTCTTCTCATCATCCTAATCTTAAATATTCCCTTTCTGGTTGTGTGTTTAGGGTGTGAATGTGTTATTCATCTCTATCACACTCTTTTTACATTACATGACATTACATTTCATTATTGCCATACTCTCTTATCAAGACTGACATACAACAAAGTGCAAAGTGCATACCCAAAACCAGAGACAAGTGCGCTGAAAGACCCAAGAGGGAAGTACAATTTCAAGTGCTAAGGCTACAACAAAGATAATGATTTGGGCCTATTTGACTAACCTGGAAATGGAACATATCGAAAAAACATTTTTATACAGCACAACACGATAGGTGGACAGCTCACTGGCGTTTTAAAGGGTCAAGGGAAAGAAATGAATCCTCTCTGGATGAAGCTCTGTGTAACGACCTAACCGTAAACAGCAGGCCCACCTTGGCGGGGAACAGCTTGGTGCCAAAGAAGGGCCACTTGCGGGCGACGGTCAGGTAAATGCGGATGCACTCAGACGCACTGCGGCCCCGTAGGGACCCCCAACAGGTGGACAGGCGCTGCCGCAACCCCCTGAGAGGGGCGGACGGTGCAGGTAAGGGAGGGGGGAACAGGGATGGGAAGAGGGGTTGAGATGCAACTAAGCAAAATGTCTCTCGGAAGATATACTGTACATACAGACAAGATTTCCCTGGTGTTTGTTTGTTTGTTTGTGTGTGTGTGTGTGTGTGTGTGTGTGTGTTTGCATGTGCAGGTTTGTGTGCGTGTCCATGTGCGTGTCCGTGTGTGTGCCTGTATGTGTGCCTGTATGTGCGTATGCATGTGTATGTGCCTGTATTTATGTGTGTGTGTGTGTGTGTGTGTGTGTGTGTATGTGTGTGTGTGTGTGTGTGTGTGTGTGTGTGTGTGTGTGTGTGTGTATGTGTCTGTGTATGTGTGTGTGTGTGTCTGTGTGTGAGTCTCCCCTGAGACCTACCTCAGCTGCTCCTCTGTACAGCCCCAGCGATAGCACTTTGGGTAGAACCTCTCCAGAACCTGCTTCAGGGTCTGATTGGACTTGGACTGGGCCGAACCCGGGCCAGCCGGGCTGTTGAACGCACGTTCAAAATCTCCAAATTCTACCTGGGGGGAGAAATTACATCTAATTGACAAATATATTTATTGAGAAAAGCATCTGGAGAACAAGACTAACAACCCACACTCATCTTACTGCTGCCTTCAAGAAACAGCCCAGGAAAGCAATGAACAGAAACAGGAAAGCAGTGTTTAAGGTGAACACTGTGCGTGTCATAAAGGTGTTCAGTGTCTCTACCTGGGCCATCAGAGCAGACATCTCCAGGGCCAGCTCCTTGTTGATGGGGAAATGGCCTTTGACGATGTCCTCACTGGTCTGGTACGCCAGGAGCAGCCTCTCCCGTTCTGTCTCCCCCCTCACCTGGAGAGAGAAGTACAGCCTGCAGGAGGGGAGGGGGTGGGGATGGGGGGCAGAGGTGTGGTTAAACGTCCTCAGGGACCAATGGAACTGTGTTAGCATCACAGGTTTGAGTCCAAATTATAGATCTAACAAAATATGTTTAACTCCACCTGTTCTGATGGAATACTTGCAAAGTTCTTATGGTCTTAGTGGTACCACAGTTTTAAGGTGTAGGCCATCATGTATTTATAATACCGTAAGGTACTGTTTTAAAATGGAGTGTGAACTCTACCTGTTCTTGTAGGTGAAGCGTACGGTCCTGGTGCTCTCTGACTTGCCCGTTTGCTGAACTTTGGAAGCCTGCTCCCATTTTGAGATGATGTCACAGATCTGGGGGCAGAACCAGCCATTAGCACGTAATAAGTCACTGTCCAAGTATGGCTGAAGGCAGTTCCAAAACCTGCAAAAAGGACTAACTGAATGTTTATGTTTCTGTCTGCCAGAGACTGGTATTACAAGTGCAAGCTGGTGTCCATGAATCTGTCTGTGTCTGGCAAAATGTCTTAGTATGGGTTGATACTGTAGTATCCAAAAGTCTGTGAGCTGTATCTGTGGGCTGATTTGTGTCTGTGAGTCCCTGTGTTTCTGCGAGTCTCTTGATTTGAATGTAAGCTGGTTTGTGTCTGTGCATCTCTGTGTGTCTCTGAGTCTGTTGATGTGTCTGTGGGCTGGTTTGTGTCTGTGAGTCCCTGTGTGTCTGTGAGTCTGTTAACGTGTCTGTGTCTGTGAGTCCCTGTGTGTCTGTGAGTCTGTTGACATGTCTGTGTCTGTGAGTCTCTGTGTCTGTGACTCTCTGTGTCTGTGACTCTCTGTGTCTGTGCGTCTCTGTGTCTGTGAGTCTGTCCCACCTTGATGCCTCCCTGTAGACTGTGCTCCACGTCTCGTCCTGAGGGGTCGTCGGTGTAGAGGGTGAATCCTGATTGGCCGGTCTTCCTCATCCCCGTGTCCTGGTTCAGGCGCCCCAGAAACTCGTCCGCTGTGGTGGAGGCGTCAAACCCCACTACCTGCAGCGCCCCAAAACACCCCTGTCACTCCATACCCCACGACCTGCAGCGCCCCAAAACACCCCTGTCACTCCATACCCCACGACCTGCAGCACCCCAAAACACCCGTCACTCCATACCCCACTACCTGCAGCGCCCCAAAACACCCCTGTCACTCCATACCCCATGACCTGCAGCGCCCCAAAACACCCGTCACTCCATACCCCACTACCTGCAGCGCCCCAAAACACCCCTGTCACTCCATACCCCACAACCTGCAGTGCCCCAAAACACCCGTCACTCCATACCCCACTACCTGCAGCGCCCCAAAACACCCCTGTCACTCCAAACCCCATGCTATTGAGAGTGTGTGTGAGTGTGTGTGAGAGTGTGTAACGGAGTGTGCAGATAAATGGAGATTACCTGGTAGGTGTCATTGGGAGTGTGGGGATATGAATGGAGATTACCTGGTAGGTGTTATTGAGTGTGTGTGTGAGTGTGTATCTGAGTGAGCCTGTGTGTAACTAAGTGTGCAGGTAAATGGGTAGTACCTGGTAGGTGTTATTGAGAGTGTGTGTAACTGAGTGTGCAGGTGAATGGGGAGTACCTGGTAGGTGTTATTGAGAGTGTGTGTAACTGAGTGTGCAGGTAAATGGGGAGTACCTGGTAAGTGTTATTGAGTGTGTGTGTGTGAGTGTGTAACTGAGTGTGCAGGAAAATGTCATGGAGAGTACCTGGAAGGTGTTGTTGAGAGTGTCTGTGTATGTGTGTGTGTGTGTGTATGTGTGTGTGTGTGTGTATATATGTGCAGGGAGATGAATGAGGAGTACCTGGTAGGTGTTGTTGAGAGTGTATGTGTGTGTGTGTGTGTATATATATGTGCAGGGAGATGAATGAGGAGTACCTGGTAGGTGTTGTTGAGAGTGTATGTGTGTGTGTGCAGGGATATGAATGAGGAGTACCTGGTAGGTGTTGTTGAGAGAGAGTGTGTGTGTGTGTATGTGTGTGTGTGTGTGTGTGTGTGTGTGTGTGTGTATGTGCAGGGATATGAGTACCTGGTAGGTGTTGTTGAGAGTGTGTGTGTTGTGTGTGTGTGTGTGTGTGTGTGTGCAGGGATATGAATGAGGAGTACCTGGTAGGTGTTGTTGAGAGTGTATGTGTATGTGTGTGTTGTGTGTGTGTGTGTGTGTGTGTGTGTGCAGGGATATGAATGAGGAGTACCTGGTAGGTGTTGTTGAGGAAGTGCACGGGCACGCTGAAGGGGAGAGAGTGGTGGTAGGGGTTACTGAGAGTGTGTGTATGTGTAGAGATATGAATGAGGCGTACCTGGTAGGTGTTATTGAGGAAGTGCACGGGCACGCTGAAGGGCAGAGAGTGGTGGTAGGTGTTACTGAGAGTGTGTGTGTGTGTGTGAATGTATGTGCAGGGATATGAGTACCTGGTAGGTGTTGTTGAGGAAGTGCACGGGCACGCTGAAGGGCAGAGAGTGGTGGTAGGGGTTACTGAGAGTGTATGTGTGTGCAGGGATATGAGTACCTGGTAGGTGTTGTTGAGGAAGTGCACGGGCACGCTGAAGGGCAGAGAGTGGTGGTAGGGGTTACTGAGAGTGTGTGTATGTGTAGAGATATGAATGAGGCGTACCTGGTAGGTGTTGTTGAGAGTGTGTGTGTGTGTGTGTGCGCAGGGATATGAGTACCTGGTAGGTGTTGTTGAGAGTGTGTGTGTGTGTGTCTGTGTGTGTGTGTGTGTGTGCAGGGATATATGAATGAGGCGTACCTGGTAGGTGTTGTTGAGGAAGTGCACGGGCACGCTGAAGGGCAGAGAGTGGTGGTAGGGGTTGCGCAGCAGGATGGACAGGATCTCCATCCGGGAGGGCCGAGCCTGGCGCTCACCCTTCTGCTGAGTGCGCTCCACCGACCGCTGGCAGTAGATGGCGTACTTCCCAATCTCCGTTCTGAAAGAGAGAGTGTGAAGCGGTCAAGCTGATGTCGTTAAAGACAGGCCACGTGTCTAACAAGCAACTGTGACAGACTCCAGTGTGGTATGTGCATGGGTTTATGAGTGTGTGACGACTGTTGGATGGGGACTATGTGTAGTGTGTTCTCGTGTAGATTTATGGTGTGAAGAATGTGTGAGTGGTATGCGTGTTGTATCTGCATGTTTCAAGTTCCTCACGTGCTTTGTGTGTGTGTCTGTGTGTATGCATGTGTATCGGCGAGTGAGCGAGTCAGTGACTGTGTGCAGCAAGTAATATAGCAACAAAGCTTGTGTGTGTATGTATGTATGTATGTATGTATGTATGTGTGTGTGTGCATGCGTGTATGTGTGTGTGTGTGTGTGTGTGTGTGTGTGTAGGTGTGTGTGTATATGTATGTATGCGTGTGTATGCGTGTGTGCATGCGTGTATGTGTGTGTGCTCACCTGGAGTCTCCATGCTGTTTTAAGTGAACCTGTAGTAGCCACAGGTAGGGGTGTTGGGGCAGAAAGAGCCCTACACACAGAGCCAGGAGCTGCCAACCCTACACAACACACACACACACACAGGGAGTTAGTGCTGTTTGTATGGTACATACAGGCACACATACATACAGTCAACACAACGTCCTTGCACTGCCCCCCTGTGGTCGCCGGGTGTACCTGCAGGGGCCCGGCCTGGCCTTGGGGCTGCCTCTTCCTGGTCTGTTTCACCAGCTGGCAGAAGATCTCGTTCTGCAGCTCAGGGTGAGTCAGGCACACCTGCAAGGCACTCTGGGCTAGCGACACGTGGTAGTCGATCGCTGGACCATCGATCGCCACGTTGATGAACAGCTGGCATGTCTGCAGAGGGAGAGGGAGAGGGAGACTTCACTTTTAAGGTCTCCTCAAATGCACAGAATGAAAACTGAATAATGACACCTATGTGTTCACATATTACATGTAATGTAATGTAATGTAACAGAGAAAAGGAAAGGAGAGAAAGAGTGAGTATTTAAAACACCAAAGCAGAGTCTCATTGCAACAGAGAGTTTATCAGTCCTAGCACTGTGTTGTTGGGAGTTGAGTAAATGAGGTTACGGTAACTATAACTGTGCCAGCCCGTGTGTGTGTGTCCCTCCGCCTGTGAGTTCACCTTGAAGAGCTTGATGGCCTCAGTCTGCAGGGCCTGGGAGGGGAGGGTGGTGAGAGGAGAGGAGAGACCCTCCTTACTGAAACACAGCATGGGGTGCCTCCATATCTGAGACCCTGAGGGAGAGAGAGAGAGAGGGAGTGTAACTGTATATGAATACTTCATATACAATCATATTATTCTGTTCTTATTTTCTTTGTTTGTTGTCTGATCTTTTGCGTGTTCCTTGCTTTGGCAATACAAATGGAAATGTTGTCATGTCAATGAAGCACTTTGAAATTTAGAGGGAGAGAAAGAGAGGGAGGGAGAGAGAAAGGGAAAGTGGGAGGGAGAGAGAAAGGGTGAGTGGGGGAGAAAGAGAGGGAGAGAGTGGGAAAGAGAGAGAGGGAGGGAGAGAGGGAAGGAAAGAGAGGGAGGGAGAAAGAGAGGGAGAGAGGGAAAGAGAGAGGGAGGGAGAGAAAGGGTGAG
>NC_083777.1:25631087-25633587 GCF_963514075.1 Conger conger | reverse complement strand
CATCAGCGAAACGAATCGCCAAACACAGCAGCCCAAACACCCAGCGTTACTGGAACATTCCACCAGAGCCTGGGACACACCATATTTTTAATTCCATCACTAATAAGCATGCTCCTTATAAAAATCTCAGAGTAAAAAATCGCTCTAGTCCCTGGATCTCTGAGGAAGTCATCGAAACCCTTCAACTCAGAGACTCCACCTGGACTACTGCCAGATCTACTGGTAATCCGACAGACTGGTTACATTTCAGGAAAATGCGGAATAAAAGTACTAGTATAGTCAGGAAAGCCAAATCTGATTTCTATTTATCTTAATTTGCAAATGCCCAAGGAAACTCAGCCAGTTTTTGGAAAACTGTAAAATCACTTAAATCTGGATCCACCTCTACTCTCCCACCTCAAATTAGCTATGAGAATGATGTAATTTCAGACAAATCAATAATGTGCGACGCATTTAACCAACATTTTGTAGCTTCTGGCCTTCTATCTGATAGGCTATCAGCCAATACGGTCTCGCCGGGACACGTCCATGACCCGTCATTGGCCGAAAACCTTTCGGTCCCCCCCCCCTCCTGCTAATAGATTCTCTTTTAGACCGGTTAGTGACTATGAAGTTTTCATGGCACTCTCCCATCTGAATATTAAAAAGTCTAAGGGTGAGGATGACATAGCCCCATATCTTTTGCGTCTCAGTGCTCACCTGGTCGCCTCCCCGCTTGCTCACATTTTTTATCTAACTTTTATCTCCGGTGAAATCCCAACGGTCTGGAAGTCCGCGCAGGTCGTGCCCCTGCTTAAAGGGGGTGACACCAGTGACCTAAACAATTATCGTCCCATCTCTAGACTGTGCTGCCTAGCTAAGGTTTTAGAAACCCTGGCAATTGAACAGCTGCAGGCTTTTTTAGACGCATACAATATCCTACACTCACACCAATCAGGATTCAGACCCGGTCATAGCACTGTTACTGCCACTTCCCTCGTCATTAATGATATTGTGAATGGTCTTGATAATCGCCAACATTGTGCTGCCCTCTTTGTCGACCTGTCTAAGGCCTTCGACACTGTTGATCATGGTATTTTGTTAAGTATGTTAGCTTCCATTGGCCTGGATGACCTTTCTCTTAGTTGGTTCTCTAACTACTTGTCTGGGAGAAAGCAGTCAGTTGTTGCTGGCAATCTTAGATCCAGCTCTTTATCTGTTGTTAAGGGTGTCCCACAAGGGTCCATTACTGGTCCAATTTTATTCACTCTTTATATAAATAATATTCGTTTCCCTTCTGTACACACTAATGTCCATTATTATGCGGACGATACAATAATTTATTGCTTTGGTCCCACCCCAGCTCAGGCAGCTGCAAGCCTGCAGTCAGCCTTCGACACATTCCAACGATCTCTGCATGATCTCAAATTAGTCTTAAACTCAAACAAAACTAAATGGATGTTTTTCTCTCGATCGTCAATTGTTAACAATAGCCTTTCTCTCCACTCTCTGCAGGGAGAACTAATTAATTGCGTTGACTCATTTAAATATCTGGGTATTTGGCTGGATACCAAGCTCTCTTTTCGCACACATATTGAACATCTTATAAAGAAGCTGAGGGTTAAAATTGGCTTTCTTTACAGGAATAAATCCTGTTTTTCTCTTCAAACCAGGAAATCCGTTGTTCAGTCCCAAATTTTGTCTGTTTTTGATTATGGTGATATTGTGTATATGCATGCTTCTCCTGCCATTTTGAAGCTGCTTGATGCTGTGTATCATAGTGCCCTGCGCTTTGTAACGGGTGATGGTTTTCTTACTCACCGATGTGTTTTGTACGAAAAATTGCGTTGGTCGTCCCTAACTGCATGAAGAGAGCTACATTCGCTTCTATTCATCTATAAAGCTCTAATTGGTAAACTCCCATCGTATTTATCCTCGCTCCTCATTCACAACTCTATGAGATGCCGAACACGCTCGCAGTCACACATCAGATTGCTCATTCCGCGGGTGAGGACGGAATATGGAAAGTCTGCTTTTTCTCACTATGCTCCGGACAAGTGGAATAGGCTCCAGGACACTCTAAAATTGGATCATTTTGTTTCTCTAGACTCTTTTAGAGTGCTCCTCGTGGGTACCATGATTGAGAACTGCTCGTGTTTTACCTGATTTTTAGTGTCTTATCACTTATTATCTGTTTTTTATAACTTGTTTTTTGTCTGCTCTTATCTTGTCTGTTGCAACCTGTATCTTTTATATATGTTTTTTGTAAACAGGGCACCCTTGAAAATGAGAGCTTGCTCTCAAGGGACTTCCCTGTATAAATAAAGGTCAAATAAAAAAATAAAAATAAAAATAAAAAATAAGTGTGTGTGTGTGTGTATATAAGTGTGTATATGTGGCTCTGTCACCTGAGATAGGGCCATTTCACAGCTACAGGGGTGAGGGGACACACAGCTAATGCTACGGAGTGCAGCAGGAAAAATGTCCGTTAACTGGAAAAGTTCCACTTGCGTGTGTGGCA
>NC_083777.1:25576087-25621087 GCF_963514075.1 Conger conger | reverse complement strand
TTACTGCAAACTGTCTCCGTTAGGCAAGCAGTTTTCACCAGACTCATGGTGTCTGAGGTACTGGCAGGTATGTGGGGAGTCACTGGGGCTTTCCCTGTACTTGACGGATAACTCTCCAGGACTTTTCTGGAAAGTACAGCCAGTGGGCCAAACCTCCCACCCCTCACCTCTGACCAAACCCCCCCCCCCCTTCCGCCCCACTTCTTGAGTCTAAACCCCAAGATCACATCTCGAGTCCAACATCTGTTCACCTCTCCAGTACCCCTAACTTTCTGATCTCCAACCCCAGGTCCCTGCCCTGATGGCCCACCCCTCAGGGTGACTGGCTTCTGATTGGCTGCGGGCTGTGTTCCTCCTCCTTGGATAGGTCCTCTGAGCTGGCAGTCTCCCCATTCTCCAGCGTGTTTCCCTGCAGCTGCGGCTGGGTTCCGCCCCTCAGAACCCGCCCACGCAGGTGAGCTCATTCTTTCCCTCCCCGAGGTCCAGAGAGGCAGCAGTGTGAGGAGCACACATCCTACCCTGCAGCAAAGAGCCTGGCCTTTCAGTTTATGCTCTTATGCACTTGCATTTATAATATACAGGGAAACACAGTGCGTGTGTGTGTGTGTGTGTGCGTGTGTGTGTGTGTGTGTGTGTGGAGAGACTGCAGCAGTGCAGCTAATTAGTGTCTTTACCACACACACACATGCACACGCAAACAGAGTGGGGATCCCTTGGCCCTTGCAGATGTTGCAGAAATGATGCATGCTGGGAGAGAACCCCAGATACAGAAATAGAAAGAACCGTCCTCTTCTCTGACCATGGCTGACAGCGTGCCAACTGGCCCACAACCTCAGTTTTCCATAAAAAGCATGCGCGTAAACAGCACATATGTCACTGGTTACACACTGCTGATACATGCAGACACGCTGAAGCCGTAGCCTTTCATTTTATGGCATCAAAATACACACCTTTCCGGTAAACTTATTCTTAACTTTGCTGTAGGTTAAACTAGGTCCACCACATAATCTACAACTGTGTTCACATTCATTAAATCTTGGATCTAGCTGGACAGGGCATCCATAAAACCGGTCATTCTCACTCTCAAAAACAAAACTAACTAACTAACTGACGGTAAATGGTATCTTTTCCTTCTCCTGCTTTATTTCATACTTAAGCAAGCTTGCAAACCCTCTTCTAGTTCAGAGGCCACTAGCAGTCAGACAGTGAGCGGAGTTGACAGGGGTCAGCATGGGGTCAGATCACGGAGAGGCTGAACTATGCCGCCTGGCCCAAGCTGTTCTTTTTTTGTCCTTTTTATTGGACCAATGTTACTTACTAAAAGTGTACAAACCCAGATGCAAAACACTTCTACACACACACACACACACACACACACACACACACACACAGCACCATCTGGTAAAAAGAGATTCCTTCCACAAATGACATATAACGGCCCTCCTCGCTGCACAGATCTGGCGACAGGCAGAGAATAACACCCTAATTAGAGAGTGTGGCTGGCTGGCAGCATTCGACCCTTCAACAAGAGACTGGCTATAGCATCGAGTCGCAGTCGTGTGTCTGCATGTGTATGTGTGTGTGTGTGTGTGTCATGTATGTATTGTGTGTGTACACAGGAGTTTGTATATGTATACCAGGATGTGGTCTTTGTCTGTGTGTGTGTGTGTGTGTGTGTGTGTATATGGGTGCGTGTCCTCTATGTATTTGTGTTTGCACATGTTTATGTGCGTTTCTGTGTATGCAGGAGTGTCTGTGTATACTGTATGTGTGTGTGTGTGTATGTGTGTGTGTGTCTGTGTGCGTGTGTGTATATACTGTGTGTGAGTGTGTCTTGGCTGGTTAGGGTGCCAAAGAGCTTTTCAGCGATAGCTCCTACATAACTCAAAGCTGAGTTGTTTAGATAAAGTGGCCCGGTTTTAGCTGACACCATGACAGAATGGTAATATGAAGCATCTGGGCCGTCTAATGGAGACTGAGTGGAGTATCTGGGGGCAGCGTTAGCGTTAGCATTAGCGTGTCGCCACGGCGACTCTCGCTGCACTCGGTATCGGGGGCCGTTGGCCTTCACAGCCAGAACAGCAGCTCAGCTGTATGGAGCAGCACTGGAGCTTTTTAAATAAAGCCCCGTTTATTATTCTGCACTAACAGCAGGGGTAGTGCGTAAGAACCCCACTATAAACTCCGCACAACCCCTCCACAACCCTTTCACAACACTTCCACAACTCCTGCACAACCGCTCCACAACCCTTTCACAACACTTCCACAACTCCTGCACAACCCATCCACAACCCTTTCACAACACTTCCACAACTCCTGCACAACTGCTCCATAACCCTTTCACAACACTTCCGCAACTCCTGCACAACCCATCCACAACCCTTTCACAACACTTCCACAACTCCTGCACAACTGCTCCATAACCCTTTCACAACACTTCCACAACTCCTGCACAACCGCTCCATAACCCTTTCACAACACTTCCACAACTCCTGCACAATCCCTCCATAACCCTCGCACAACACTTCCACACCTCCTCCACAACCCTTTCACAACATTTCCACAACACTTCCACAACTCCTGCACAAACCGCTCCATAACACTTCCACAACCTCTTCCCGACCCGTGGCTGGTCCCCATTCCAGCCGACTTCCCATTCCTGGCATTCCAGCCCCACCCAGCCTCGGTCGGCCCTCTCCTCCACCCAACCAACCCCCCAACCCCCCACCGTGGCCAGCACACAAAGCCTCTCTGTAGCCTTCTGAGGCCTGGGCGCCCATCAAAGTCCGGCCACATCTGACGCACACGCCGCCCCGGCCTGCCGTTCCCACGTCTGGCTCTGAAACCCCCCCCCGACACGCACTCTCAGACGCGGCGTGGTGCATCAGAACCGACACGCACTGCACCGAGTCCGGCCCACTGGAGACACGGTCCGGCGTACGTACGGGCGACGGCAGATGCACCTGCTGGGACTGTCTTATCCCTGAGAACATCTGGGAACAGGACCCAAGAGAACACAGCTGGAAGCAGTCTGATTCAGCACAAGATAACGTTGTGACCGAAATGCATTTATTGTTCCAAGGTTTTGTCAAAATCACAACAAAAAGGTACCGGGCATTTTGCCTTGAAACTCGAGGTAACATCTTCTGATGGTTCACCAAGATCACGGAGAGTGTGTAACAAAACTGTAACTGTAATCTTCAGAAAATGTCAGTCTTTAAGTCAGATTTCTTGTATCTTGCAGACTAATCGTTCAAAATTCTAACTCTTTTAAACTGAAATACCAAACATGGATAAAAGAAGAAAGCCCTTCATGCGATGTCTGTTGTGACTCAAAATTTAAGAGCAGGAGCGAAGTAACCGTCAATACTTTTACGTCAGTACACGGCCTGTTCTGGCTCTCTCCCTTTTTCCACTTTCTCTGACATTCTCTCACTCTCTTTCAATTTTCCTCACTCCCCAAATTAAAATCAGCTCCACTGGCACGACAAACGTGAGAGAGTGTTCAGCCAAAACGCGTGAAAAGTCAAAACAACAAAATAAACGATGGAATTAATAAAGGGGAAAATGAAAACAAAGTTGTGCGTATGTAGCTATATTTAATTTTTCCCCTCCCTCTCTCCCGCTCTCTCGCTCTTGGGCAGGGGTGCGATGGAAGGGGGTATGTGGCTCTTTGGCTACCCTCCTCCTCCCTCTCCACCTCCTGTCGTGTGTGAAATGTGGAACCACTCAGACGGTGTCAGGCCGGAAGAACGGTGGAACGTTAAGTCAGAACACATTTCTCCACTCAAATGCCACTTCCGTCTTCCAACCAAGAGCCCCTCGGCCGGATGGTGGAGGGGGAGCTGGTCCCACTGCCTCGTGTCCACTCCATTTCAACCCCTCACCCAAAAAAAACACCCCTTACGTTCTTCCACCATCGCCGTGAATGTTTATGTACCATTTAAGTGTTCGGTGGTAATCCCACTCTAAGAGTTTACATGAGTCACGCAGTGATTAAATATACTTTATCAGAGTAATATGTACGCTATCACAGTGCATTTAACACTGAACAGTTAAGTGTGTCTACAGTGTCTTACATCAACTCTTTAGCCAGCCCTGTCTGCTTATAACTAGGGTAACCAGACATCCTGTTTGTTTTCCCAGAGCAGCCCCATATTTAAATGGGCTTTTCTGATTCTACTTGTCATTATGACTGGTTCTCATTGCATTATATACAACACAGTCCACACGGGAATGTGGCCACTGTACTTATAAGTGATCAGTGAACACTGGGCTGATTTGGTACTGAGTGGGGCTCCCCTGGTCTGTGCTACAACCAGGCAGAGTGTGATGGAGAGGGCTCCACTACTGAGCTGTAGAAATAACCTCAGGCACACACACAAGGTCTTTGTCTGGGGCAGGGGCTGAGAATAGCCCGCGCCGCAGACGACATAACTGGCTGTATACACGCTCAGCGGGGAGGGGGGCGTGCTGAGGGGGGTGGGGGGCGTTATCTTTGAGAGCCAAACTGAAGCTTTGAGACGCCCAGCATCCCGCAGACAGTCACACACCACCTCTCCCCTCCCAGGCCCCCACACACCCACTGATAGCACTAAACGATTCCACTCTTTGCCATATATGAGAATGGAGGAGAGAGAGAGAGAGAGAGAGAGAGAGAGAGAGAGAGAGAAGGAGGGATATGAAGGAGAAAAGGAATGACAGGGAAAGAAGAGAAAAAAAACAGGATTTATGACCCACTTTCTCCGGCCACTGCCAAACATGGAGAGGAGAGAGGAGAGAGGAGGGGAGGGGAGGGAGGAGGAGAAGTGGAGAGGAGGACAGAGGAGCGGAGAGGAGAGGAGGGGAGAGAGGGAGCAGAGAGGAGAGGAGAGGAGGGGAGAGAGGGAGCAGAGAGGAGAGGAGAGAGAGGGAGTAGAGAGGAGAGGAGAGAGAGGGAGTAGAGAGGAGAGGAGGGGAGAGAGGGAGCAGAGAGGAGAGGAGAGAGAGGGAGTAGAGAGGAGAGGAGAGGAGCGACAGCAGAGCGCTCTCACTGCCACTCTTCCACACTTTTCCACTCGCTCACTTCCTGTACACAGCACTGTTTACAAACCCAAGAATTTACTCCCCTGGGCTGGGCCATGATTAGGGCTATTTTCTCCTCCTTCCTCTCCTCCTCCACTCCCCCTCTCTCTTCTTCTTCTTCTTCTTCTTCCTGCTCTCCTTTATCTCTCACTCCATTTTCATTTTTCTGACTCAGCGTAAAACCAACTATAACCAAATTATATCATTCAGTTGTTTGAGATGAAAGTTTCAGCAGTGAATATAAGGATAGGACCCGCCAATATAAAGCAGGACAATAAAAACACGCAGTTTTCCATGGAATGGCGTCATAGTCTACATTAGCCCCTGGGCTAGATAGGCATTTAATGAATGCCACTGCACGTAACTTGCTAAGCTAATTATACACTGCTTCCTCATTTAACATTCTTGTGTGTGGAAGTTATGAGAACGTCAGGCCTTATAAAGTCTCACATACGTATAAAGAAACAAATAAAGCCACACACGGATGTATTTGGCCGCCTTTGTCAGGGAAAATTCAAAACAGAAAACAAACAACAAAGGAAGAAGTTAATAAGGACCTGTAAAGGAATGCCTGAGTATTCCAGGGGGTTGTCAGGGGTTTTTTAAGCGACCCCTATTTCACCGTCCTCCAGCTGAGGGGGTCCCCAGAGTCTTCCTCCTGCACACATGTTCACCCCCCCCCCCCCATCTCATAACCCCCCTGTGTGGGTTTCAACACCACCCCGTCCAGAGGAAAAAGAGCCTTCTTTTCCTCACCCCGACACACACACAGCACTCACTGTTCGGAGAAAACCCAGCGAAAGCAGACGGCCTCTGCTGACGCCGCTCCACACTGATCCCAGAATGCACTCTGGTGAGCCCTGCGGGTAAGTCCCCTTCTAATACGAAAGGATACAATACTTCCATAAAAGTCAGAGATGGCTCACTCAGATCGTGTTAGCTTTTTTTTTGCATGGGTTCACCCGTGCACTTCTGCACTTTTTAAAACAACACGTTTGACGCACTCGCAGCCGAGGGGAAGGAAAACTAAACACTACGAGGCTGGATATTTGTTTGATGAACTCATATCAGTGGGAGGTCCCCCGAGGAGGGGGGGGTCAGGGGTCAACATCCTGCAGTGGAGGGATTTTTGGCTCTCTCCGCGGGTCGAGCTCTGGACCCAGCCGAGGGGATTAACATCCCCCCCTCGTGCGGGACGGGCTGGAGCCGACGGGCCCTAATGAAGTCACAGCCACAGCCACCTGGAGAGACGGACCTCTGACCTGCTGAACCCAGGCTACAGGGTAACAGTGCTGCAGCTGGAACAGGGCAGCTGGGACAGGGGTCACTGCAGAGGGAGCGGGTAAGACTGCGCACACACATACACACACACACACACACACACACACACATTCAGCGAAGAGCACAAACACACACCTCAAGCCCACTGTTTGAATAATGACTTTGGCCTGACTTGAGTTTACCCCATCCCAGAATGCACCGCTCCGGAGACCCACAGTCACCCTGGTGTTTGTATTACGCTGTAATCGGCGCTCCCCAGAGACCCAGCAGCTGCTGAGCTAGGCCATGGCCCTGCAGGGGCCGGCCCGGCCACGGAGGCACAGGCCTGGGGGGGAATCTCCCCCTCCGTGCCCCCTGCTGAACTCCCCCCTGTCCCCTTTCCCCCCGAAACTCTCACCTTCACCCTCCTTACATCGTCCTGCTCTCCCTCTGCCAGCCCTCTCACCACCGGTCTCCGTCTCCTGCTCATCCCTCGCTCACAACGAGGGTTCCGTTAGCCCTATTTATATCCGTCTGCCCACTATCCCTGGATCAGGTCCCAGCCCTGTTGTGTCAGTCTATTCATGTGCTTATCTGTGCTGCGATTTATACTGGTGCCATGTTCTCCTTTTCAATGATTCTGCCTGTCCTCTTTTTACTATAAAGTGCTCCCAAACATCTAGTAAAACTGTAACATATTTGCTTGTGTCCCTTAATTCTGACAAGGTGCACGTAATTGAAAAGCTTGGGCATCAACAGAAGGGAGATTCTCAATGGTATAAATATGGGGTTGATCATCTGGTTAGTCTTTAATATCTACGATGAGTGATGCTGCATAAAACAGAACTCTACAAAAGCCATCATTACTGAATTATCTACTTTAAAATGGCCACCGCAGGAGAGAGCGGGCAGTATCTCATTATCCTGATTCGTCTGGGAACAGACACTTCAAAGCCCTAGTGACTGACATTAACACAGATGCCAGTTAATTCAGGATAAACCCAAAACTTCACCAAGGGAGAGTGGGAGAAGGTGGCAGTCGTGAATGCCTCCTTTGAAACTATGCCCCTGTTTTGGGTGTCGACCAACAGTTTGTTGCAATAACACTTGCTATCCAAATCCACACGCAATAGCTTGCGCAGGGTCCCTGTTAAATAAACTGATAAAGTAAACTAAACTGAAGGGAAAAGATGAATATAGACACATATATTTGTACACACACACGCAGGGTAAAAAGTTACGCAAGAAGGGAAGAATGTACCATTTCACCATTTTTCAACAGTGTTCCCACTTATGTATTAACAAACAAACAGTAACAATCTGCTGGAGATAGAATCAGCTGAAATGTTGTTGGTTTGTCGATAAATTACTGGGACGCTTGAAACAACGTGCCGGTACATTTGTTTTCCTCTAAAAGTCAGGACTGAATTCCGTGTGTGCGCACACTCGTGTACGAGTGTGTGGGAGGGGTGTACCTTTTCGGCCAGCAGCTCCCGAATTTTACTGGCCTGAACCCGAAACTTGAGCAGCTGGGTCTCCAGGGCGATGCATCTCTCCTTCCAGTCGCCCTGCCCCACGCATTCCTCACCCTCCGCCATGGATCTGAGAAAAACAGAAACAAAGAGAGAAGGTTTCACAACAACAAGTCCAGCGCAAGAGAGAGGGTTTCACAACAACAAGTAGAGCGCACGTTATAATACAAACAGGCACCAGATGGCGCTCTACAGAGCAGTTGGTGTATAAAGTATCACCCCCCCCAGAGGAGCGATGTGTTGTGCAGCCCCCCCCCCCCCCCCCCCCCCCAGGAGGCAGAGAGAGGGGTAGCATGGGAGAGGGGTGTTGGGGCTCAGTGCAGAGGGGGGTTTAGGGGGTCAGGGAAGCGGGGGTGTCAGTGCAGAGGGGGGTTAGGGGGTCAGTGGAGGGGCAGTGTCAGTGCAGAGGGGGGTTGGGGGGGTCAGTGGAGGGGGGGTGTCAGTACACAGGGGGGTTGGGGGGTCAGGGGAGTGGGGGTGAAGTTGAGGGCTCTTCGGTGTACAGGACGTTATTTAATGACAGGCCCTGCAGTGGGACAGTTGGAGGGAGAGTTGGACATTCCACACATGTTTCCAGTCTCACTCGGAGGGGAGAACAGGAGCCCTGTCCAGCAGGGGGTGAAGGAGGAGGGGACATCCTCCCCCCTCGCCAACAACCAGCGGTGTTCCCAAACCTGTCCCAGGACTGGGGTGGGCACCACAACAGCCGGTACCCGCCTTAATGGCTGGTACCACCATGTTCTGAAACAGAACCCCAGATTTGCAAAGGAAGTGTACCACTTACAGAGACCCAAAAAACACAAAATATTATGCGTATTACCTATTACCTATTAGACAAAATACGACAAAATAGATGGAAAGGGGGATAAAGAGAGAGGGGAAAAAAACAAGGGGGAGACAGAGGACAAGATGAGGAGAGATTTCATTGAAATGGCCTCTCGTTACCCTTGGCTTGTACACAAAGGGAACATGGACGTGTGGAGTGTAATTACATATTTTCCAGTGTTTGTTTTCGGATATTTTGTTTGTTTTTTGTTTTTATTTCATTATTTTGTATTGACCTTTCATTAAACCCGGTCAGTTCACCGAGATTAAAAATCTTTTGCAAGAGGGTCCTGTTTCACCAAGCGGGATTACGGCGTTAGCCGGATAAGTGCGCGGAGGAAAACGCGGAAGCCTCGTAAAACTGGAACATGGACTGAAGTAAAACGAGCCGTTCCGGGTTTTACTCAGTGCACTTCTCCAGCTAACTCCTGCTTGATGAAATACCCCCAGGGGTAATAAGCAGTGGTACAGACTACACATCCATACAATAGCAAACAAAACAAAACCAGGGTTTCTAATGTGAATGGATTTTTACAACAAACACGGGTCATTATCATTGTCCGTAAAAGGTGTCTAAGCAAAGGGTTACACGGTTAAAACAATGATGAGAATAATTAACTTTTCATCTGAAAGAACCTCGCATATTTACAATATTACGCAACGATATCCTAATATACTTTTCTCTGCTGGAGCTCAGGAGGATATGGACTTCAGGTTTGTTGATGAAAATTAGGCTAGGACTATAATCGGGTAGGCAAAGTGAGGTGAGCTCAGTTGAGCAGATATGGTGAGGTTATAATTTCTCACAAGGAATAATACGGAACATATGGAATGGTAAAGGTTAACAAAGTTGGCTGGGTACAGTATATAAAGTTTAATAGTGTCCTGTGCGTGTGTTGTGTGTGTGTGTGTCTGTGTGTGTGTGTCTGTCTGTGTGTGTGTGTGTGTGTGTGTGTGCATTTGCATGCATGAGGTAGAACATTGGGCTGTGAAACGTGCCCACCATACAATTTTCATTTTTTAAAGGTCCATAAATCAATGTGATTTTTTGGAGCTCCACCCTTTGTCTTGGGTAGAAGGCACATAAAAACAGAGACATAAACTCAGCTTCACCCGACACGAGAAGCTGACCAGAAAAACAGTGAGACACAGCAGCGCTCCTGGCTGTTCTGAGGATGCGAGCCGACCCCACCATCACCACAATGGACGCAATAAAATACTTTTAACACTGATCCTAAATAAACTGCTCCCGAATGATCGTAAAATTCCCCCCTCTCCGCCCCAGCAGGTCTCCAGTGGAGTGGCCACACTTGACCTTTCGTATATCAGAGGCACTGCACACACACAGGGCTGGGGTGTTCACTGCACACACACACAGGGCTGGGGGGTTCACTACACACACACAGGACTGGGGTGTTCACTGCACACACACACAGGGCTGGGGTGTTCACTGCACACACACACAGGGCTGGGGTGTTCACTGCACACACACACACACACAGGGCTGGGGGGTTCACTACACACACACACTCACAGAGCTGGGGTGTTCACTGCACACACACACAGGGCTGGGGTGTTCACTACACACACACACACACAGGGCTGGGGGGTTCATTACACACACACACAGGGCTGGGGTGTTCACTGCACACACACACACACACACACAGGGCTGGGGGTTCATTACACACACACACAGGGCTGGGGGGTTCACTGCACACACCCACAGGACTGGGGGGTTCACTGCACACACACACACAGGGCTGGGGGGTTCACTGCACACACACACAGGGCTGGGGGGTTCACTGCACACACCACAGGGCTGGGGTGTTCACTGCACACACACACTCACAGAGCTGGGGTGTTCACTGCACACACACACAGGGCTGGGGTGTTCACTGCACACACACACACACACACAGGGCTGGGGGGTTGCATTACACACACACACAGGGCTGGGGTGTTCACTGCACACACACACAGGGCTGGGGTGTTCACTGCACACACACACACACACAGGGCTGGGGGTTCATTACACACACACACAGGGCTGGGGGGTTCATTACACACACACACAGGGCTGGGGTGTTCACTGCACACACACACACACACACACAGGGCTGGGGGGTTCACTACACACACACACTCACAGAGCTGGGGTGTTCACTGCACACACTCACAGAGCTGGGGTGTTCACTGCACACACACACACACACACACAGGGCTGGGGGGTTCACTGCACACACACACAGAGCTGTGATCCTGTGTGGGACCGGGCAGAGCTGGTGGGGGGGGTGGAGCTCAGTGCACATTCCAGGTGTAGGACAGTGATTTACTCAGGAGTGTGTGATGACACAGCAGGCAGTGAGAGCCACTGGAGACCCCCCCCCCCCCCCCATCATAAGCTCCCCAAGAAGCACCCCCTCTTTCCGGGTCAACCACAGTGCGATGAACCCTTCTCCTCCTTTACCACTCCATTCCATCCTCCTCTCACACACTCACTCACTTACTCACTCACACACACTCACTCACACTCACTCACACTCACTCACTCACACTCACTCACACACTCACACACACACTCACACACTCACTCACTCACACACTCACTCACTCACTCACTCACTCACACACACTCACTCACACTCACACACTCACTCACACACTCACTCACTCACTCACTCACTCACTCACTCACTCACACACTCACTCACACACTCACTCACACACTCACTCACTCACTCACACACACATTCACTCACTCACACACTCACTCACACACACTCACTCACTCACACTCACACACTCATTCACACACACTCACTCACACTCACACACTCACTCACACACTCACTCACTTACTCACTCACACACACTCACTCACTCACTCACTGACTCACACACTCACTCACTCACTCACTTACTTACTTACTCACTCACTCACTCACTCACTCACATACTTCCTTACTTCCTCATTCACTTACTTCCTTACTTGCTTACTTGGTGTGATGCGCGCTGCCTTGTATCGGGGTACAGCACAATAGAGGATGATGTATAATTATGCTCCACCGTTTAGACTATTTTATACAATTTCATGACATTTACTACATACTGGTGACAAAATACTACCCAGAGCGACTTCGAAAGGAATCCCATCCCATACATATGTATGGCCTATTACTTGTGGACAACAATATCAGTGAAACTACTTGCACCACATTACTGAAAGTAAGAAATGGACCATGATGGGCGGGTTTTTTCTGTTGTCAGTGCAGTATCAGTTCAAGCTACTCCAAGTGAGCAGATGTTGCCAGTGTGCTGTCATTCATGCAAGTCCAAGAGCTAGGCCTTTGTTCAGTTCCCTCCTAAGACCTGGAAATTCATTTTTGTCCCCTGTTGAAGACTCTGGTCTTCATCTCAATAACCATATATATTCTACTGTGCTGAAAACTACATAAGGGACATTCAATTAAGATTAAATCATATTTTACAAGATATTTTCAATGGACATGTTTTTGTAATCCAATGCACGAACTTAATATAACACTTTTTTAAAAAAAAGCTCAAATAAAACACTTAAAACCTTTTTCTACCGGGTCTCAGGAGGTGTATTACAGAAGCCTCGCATCCAGACCATCAGACAGAGCATGTCCATCAATTTGGCCCGACCTCATGGCTTCACGTTAGGCCTCAACAACCAAACTTTCCATCAGACCTTCTCACTGATCCAAACAGCATTAATAAATTTCAATTAAAAAATAACAGCGACTGGCATGGAATTAACGAAATATAAAATTTTCTTTACGTAGGCAATCTCACTGGCAAGGGACTGTCACCCTAACGGCAAGATTACAAATTAAATAAATAAATGCGCAAATATAACTGTCAAGCCACCGAACACGCTGGCTATTTTATGACGAAGTTAATTTTATTTCTGTTTCAGAGTGTACCTCTTCGATACTTTGCGTGTCCTGATAAATACACAGCTAAGGTGACAGTCGTAAATTACTGTTGGTAAATAAATGGAAAAGCCTGTAAAATAATTAGAAGCATTATTTTTTGAATATATAATTAAAATCGTCATTCAAAAAGTGTATTTGTAAATAATGGGGATGTAAATCGCATTTTTTTCTGGTTGCAATCTACTACGGCTAGAAATAACCACCCGTTTCTTCCCCGCTTAAATCAACAAATGTTTCCAACAAGCCTTCAAATGTTTATAGATATCGAACTATCTTTGGTCATATGTGGATGAATATACATGCTGTAGCCTATTACTATGACAATCTCGTTTTATCCCTGAAACTTACAACGCACCGCAAAGTGGACAAAGTTTATATTTTCAGTCAAATTAAAAACAGATAGAACCACATCAGATATGATGTAAATATATCGCTTACCCAGCAAATAGCAGATAAAAAGACAAGAAAAAACGGATCCTACTCCATTTCAAGAATTTCTTCCATGTTGCCCAGTTGTGCCCGTTCTATTAACCTCATTGTGGAATAAAATCGTGAATTCTTCGCTTTCGCCAAAGTTTCTTTTTTCACCAATGTCCCACTTTAGAAAATGGGCGGGTGGCAGGGGGCGTGTTGTTTCAACCTTCTGTCCTATCACAGAGCACTAAGGAGCGGCTATGCAAAACTTCCCGGAGAATATCGTCGTATGACGGACACATCTTATAGCATATGAAAAACGAGCGATCAGAGCGCCAACGTGTGTTGTCCAATCATTCTCTTTTGGAGGAGGGCTTTTACAAATCTCCGGAATTGACGTGCCACACGTGTCGTTGGCTGCACTTGGGAGAGAAAAACCTCCAGTTGAGTGTTGTTCAATTTTTTTTAAATGTTTGTAAACTTATTTGCGTAACTGTTTATAAACATCACTAGTCTTGGTGAGTGTTTAAATGCATTTAGTATTGAACGAACAGTACAGTTTAATTTAGCGTAGGGAAGTCCTTCATGCATTTGTTTGTTTTTCTGTCGTAGCTAGCAAACTAGCTGGTTGGTTTGTTTGATTATGTAGCTAAATTGAGTTAGCAAAAGAGTTAGCATTTAACGTTAGTTATCTCATGTTGTTTCCACAGCTAGTAGTGTGTTGTGCTAGCTGGGTGGCTCCGTGGCCATCCCTTTCGGCAAAGTAGCGTGCCTTGTGGTTAACTTAAACGTTGATAAAGCAAAACACAGCATAATGGGCAGACGTTAGGCTTGAATGGTTTGATAACTGGAATACTGGTACTTGGCTGGCTGCTGTTATTAGCTAGATGGCTGTTGCTAGACTGTTTTTACATTCGTTAGTCTCCGCTTACCCCGGGCCACTCATCCTGTGAGGATCTCATGTGGAACGCGACCACAACCGGACAGGGAAGCTGCTCATCTGGAGTTACTCATAATTTTAAGATGAGAAAAGAGATGGATAGCATGCTTACTGTCGCGTTTGTTTTAATCAGCGTGAGTAATGCAGCAAAAGCTCCTTTTGATGTGAAAGCCAGTAACTGACCGCTATTTTCCCATCCGCTTGCTGTGTTGTTCTTCAGCGGTAACCATGGTGGTCAAGAAGAAGACCGCTAAAGTGGAGACCGTTGCTCTGGACAGTGCGACTCTGGAGAGACTGACAGGCAGGTGCCAGCCGTTATCTCTGAATGTGGTAGCTAAATTACGAGTATAAAACTTAAATTTGATTAAGTTCTCGCTTCTGACAGATACGTTAAGCCTTTGCTTATTTTCCTCTTGTTCGGTCTCCGATATGACGTATTTTTCTAGATGTATGTTCTATTTTTCGTTTGTTAACGGTCACTTTGTGTGTTTTTCTTCAGCCTCCCTCTCTGTCGATGGAGATATTGGGCCCGGCAACTCGCCCAAAACCTACTAGACTGTCTCCGTTTTGACCGACCCAGTCCTACAGATCCAACAGGTCAAGAAGGTTTGTGTCTCTTCTGCACTGACCTCAAAACCCTGTAACTCACTGTCCACCTTACAAACCATCGTCTTCCAAAAAAAGAATCACACCAACTTGTGCTTTCTGTATTATCTTATCATATTATATCCACAACAGCCAGGATATGATGGAAGAAAGGGTTCTCTAAAAAGGCATCAAAACAGCACCCTTTACTGACTGCAATGCACACTATTAGATTGTGGTTACCTCATGATGTAGACATCCAGCAATCGTACACATGCATTGGTGCAGGGGGATGTCCATATGAGAGCTGAACTGCGCAGTTCCTGCACTGCAGGCCTGTCCTGTCCTGACCCCCACTGCCTCCCTCCCTCCCTCCCTCCCTCACTAGGTGGCGAGCCTGTTGGAGGAGCTCAGGGAAGGGCCCTCCCCAGCAGACGGACTCCTCCTCTCCTGCCTGGACACCCTGGCTGTGATGTACTCCTCCGTGCAGTCCAAAAACCCCCTCAAGAGGGCTGTCGCCAGGTAGGCTCCACAACCTCCCTCTGTCGCTCTCTGCAGAAGTCAGACACTCAGTGTCATCTTAACACTAACAGGGTTTGGGTCCAGGGGGGGTCAGCTGTTGGGCCCTTGAGCAAGGCCCTTAACCCTACATTGCTCCTGCTTAGTCTAATCAACTGTCAGCCGCTTTGGATAAAAGCATCAGCTATTAACATGTAATGTAATGTAAAAGATGCTTGTTGTCATAGTTGATTGAGCATCTTGCTGTGGCCATGTCTAAAATGGCCGACTCCTCATGTACAGTATACAAGCTGTGTAGTTCTGTACAACTTGTTTACTGGAGGTAGCTAAGTGTTTCTTGGAAAATATTGCTCTTTGTTTGCATTCTTTATCTTCTCTTTTTCCTGTAGAACTCAATGCCTTGCTCTGTCCCTCTCCCTCTCCCTCGTTCTCTCTCTCTCTCTCTCTCCTTCAGCACCCTGAGCTCGGTGCCGGTCTGGCTGCAGGCACAGGCGGGCGGCCGTCTGTCTGCCTGTCTGTCTGACCGTCTGTCCGCAGCAGGTCCGGAGCGCTACCCCCCACCTCACAGACACGCTCGCCTCCTGTCTGGACGGGTTCCCCTTGGGTACGTCCCCCTCGCCCCGGGGCAGGCTCCCACGCCCTCGAGCAGAGGCTCCCACGCCCTCGAGCAGGGTCCCACACCCTGACACGCTTACCTCATACCTGTTTGGACAGCTGGGAATCTCTGGATATACCAAAGGTTCAATTATAGAATGACATCATTCCTTCATAATAAACCACTGTTTGTATGCTAGACAGTGAACTAGAACAGTACCTGCATTCAACAGTGTTGCTTGAAACCGCTAGAAGGGTCAACTGCTCATCCCGCTGGGTTATACCGCCACCTAGCGGTGGACCCGATGATCGTCCGTTGGCCACAAACTGTCATCCAAATTTAATATTTGAATGTTGTTGCTTTGAAAAAAAACTTTTTCTGTGTGGAATAACTGTTTCTCCCTCCTCGTAGGTGAGAGGTGCATTCACAGTTTACTAACAGAGGGTGAGTGTCTGCATGTTTTCCTGTAGCCTGCTGTACGTGATCTTCTATGGGGGCCGTAATACTCCCTCAGATTTGAGATTACCTGGTCTCTGTTATGGTGTGTAAAATGTAGCGGATTATTCTCCCGTATTGGGCGTATAGCCCTCTTGCTGTTTGATAAATGCGAGTGGAAGTGGATATGGAGTCACCTTGTTGTGAAAAGATGCTTGGATGTTGAAAGCACGTTCCCCTCATTATGCCTTACCACTGTTACGTCTTCTCTTGAGCCTCACGTTTAAGGAGTGTGATCTTCTCATTACATTACATTACATTAATGGCATTTGGCAGACGCTCTTATCCAGAGCGACGTACAGTTGATTAGACTAAGCAGGAGACAATCCTCCCCTGGAGCAATGCAGGGTTAAGGGCCTTGCTCAAGGGCCCAACGGCTGTGCGGACTTATTGTGGCTACACTGGGATTAGAACCACCAACCATCCGTGTCCCAGTCATTTACCTTAACCACTACGCTACAGGCTGCCCCAGATATACACTTTCCAACCTGCAGTAGCTGTATGTGGACAGCAGCGTTCTTCTGTATGGTTTTCACAGTGCTTTCTCAGACTGATAATAGCCCTAATCCTGGCCCAGCCCAGGGGAGTAAATTCTTGGGTTTGTAAACAGCGCTGTTCTTCTACACGCCCCGCGGACAGGACGTCAGCATCTGCCGATGACACCCTGCCGCAAACACGCCCCCCCCCCCCCCCCCGACTTCCTGTCCTGGAACAGCAGTCAGGCTGTGTCATCGAAATGAAGTATAATTCTTTCATTGTAGTGTTTAACTCTCTCTCTCTCTCTCTCTCTCTCTCTCTCTCCTCTCTCTCTCTCTCTCTCTCTCTCTCTCTCTCTCTCTCTCTCTCTCTCTCTCTCTCTCTCTCTCTCTCTCTCTCTCTCTCTCTCTCTCTCTCTCTCTCTCTCTCTCTCTCTCTCTCTCTCTCTCTCTCTCCAGTGCTACAGTTCTTCCACAAAGCCCTGTGTGAATACCTCCAGCAGAACAGGTAAAAGCTCTCCACCAGAATCCAGGTCCAATGTTTCTTCAGCATTCTTCTGCTATACCTCAGTCTTGGATAAGGATGCTCTAAATTCCGGGCTGTGTCAGATGACAATGGCTTGAAAGATGAAATTCTTGATTTTGCCACGATGCTAAGATTATTGCTCTGTCTGGCCTGAAAATAATTGGTTTATTCATATCGGCACAAGAATTTCAATATCATGCACCCCTGCTTTTGGAGTTTTCATTGTATTTGGTTATGATGTTGTGGGGACTAATGATGTTGTGGGGATTAATGATGTTGTGGGGATTAATCCACCCCTGTATTGAACCGCTGAGCCACTGAACCCATTGTTCTGTACAGCAGTGATGTGAACATGGTTGACTGCGATTGGCTCTCTCCCTGGCCCAGCTCTGTGTCCCCGGCTCTGATTGGTGACCCGTGGTAAGTTAACCCTTCCTCTCTCTCCCCAGCGGGCTGGCGGGTCGTCACGTGGCGCAGGCCCAGGTGATGCACGCCTGTCTGTCTGTGGTCAAGACCTCCATGCTGGTGGTGCAGAGGTCCCAGGAGCTCGTGAGTGCCGCCCTGCTGGCAGAGCCCCCGCCCGCACCCTGTGCCCTGTGGGACACCCTGAACGCCCTGCTCGCCTGCTACACCCGCATCCTCACTGATGGTGAGACTCTTACCTGTGCTGCACTGCGCCTGTTCTGTCTAAGGTCATGTGACAGGCTTGTGTTACTGGTGTTCTGAGGGCCACAGTGTCTCTGGGCTCGACAGTGCTCCCATTATAGGATATTATTAGTATCTGCCCCTGAAGATGGATTTGTGCGTACTAGAAATTCATTTGGGAGTAATTTGGATGCATTGGTGCGCTCCTAAATGTTTCAGCTTCGGAGGTAGTGTGCTCATTGGACTGAATCTTAACTTAGGACGATGTGTCTACAGGTGTTTGTGGTACCACTAGGTGTGTAGACTCACTTGAGCTGTCAGTCACTCTCAGCAGGGGGCTGTTTCACTGCTGATGCAGGACGCTGAACTCTGCTCTTCCTCTCTGTTTCAGAGGAATTTGTGCAGGCCATCCAGAGCACAGCTGGGATGGCGGTGGTCCTCCTGACCAGGTGCATGCTGGGAAACGGGGACAAAGTGGCTGAAGTTGTGAGTGAGCAGTGCTCTGGGTCTTTCTGCTTGGCTGGCTGTTGCCCTTTTCTATTGGGGCAATTCATTTGTCTGTATTATTTAATCAGGAAAGCAGTCCTTTGATTATTTGTGTCTGTATGTCTGTGTGTGTGTGTGTTAGGTTGCAGGTCTGTTGCTCGGTCCAGAGCAGGGAGAGGACAGCGCCCCCGTGTGGCTGCAGCAGTGCTGTGCAGGGCTGTACCGTAGTGACCGGCCCCCGGCCGTGTCTCTCTTCCTGTGCCACGGGGCCCTGGCCATGCTGAGCTGGCGTGGGGGGCCCCTGGGGCCCGAGGCAGAGAGACTGCTGCTGCTGGTCCCCACGACACTGCTCTCCCTCGACACCAGGTCAGTGACCAACACACAGACCCCCGCACTACAGTACTGACCAACACACACAGACCCCACACTACAGTACTGACCAACACACACAGACCCCACACTACAGTACTGACCAACACACACAGCCCCCACACTACAGTACTGACCACGCCCTGCTGCTGGTCCCCACGACACTGCTCTCCAATGTTCATTCCAAAACCTATTTGTGTGTGTGTCTGTCTATCTCTCTCTCTCTCAATTCAGTTAACATAAGCTTTATTGGCATGGCATGGGTACACTTAGATTGCGAAAGCATTCCTCAGTGTAACAGGCATAACAGATTGGCAATACTCTCTGAGATACAAAAAACGGAATAAATAAAATACAGAAGACTCAAAATCTCTGTTTCTGTGTGTCTCTGTGTCTCTCTGTGTGTCTCTCTGTGTGTCTCTCTGTGCGTCTCTGTCTGTGTGTCTCTCTATGTCTCTCTGTGCAGTTTTGTTGTACTTTGTTGTACGTCGCTCTGGATAAGAGCGTCTGCCAAATGCCAATAATGTAATGTAATGTGCGTCTCTGACTGTGTGCCTGTGCCTGCAGTGTGAAGGAGTCCAGCACGGCGATGGTTGTCTCTCGTGTTCTGGCGCTGTGGAGCAGCGTGGCTCTGGACAGCCTGCAGGGGGCGCCCTCCTCCTCCTCCTTCTCCTCCTCCTCCGGCCTGCGGGAGGCGCTGCTGGGCGGCGCCGAGCTCTCGGGCCGCCTGCAGGAGCACGTCCAGGCCCACTGGGACCACCCGCTGGACGGGGTGCGGCACCAAACCCGCGCCCTCTTCCGGAACCTTCTCCTGCTGCACCAGGCCTGTTCCGGGGAGCCCGACCCCGCTGACGACCCCTTCGTCACAGGCCTGACGCGGCGGCTCCTGGGGCTGGAGTGGCACGTCCGGGGGAAGTACGCCTCCCTGGCCTGCCTGGCGGAGCACCTGGGGGCCTGCCGGCTGCTGGACCTCCACCCCGCCCTGCCCGCCCGCCTCCTCTCCCTGATGGACGACCAGGCCCTGGCCCCTCACGCCGGGGACCTGCTGGAGAGGCTGTTCATCAGCCACAAGGCCCAGCTGAGCGGCCCGGCTGGGGCTGGGTCAGAACCGGGGTCAGAACCGGGGGCCGGGCCTCTCTGGATGGAGGAGTGGAACCGCACCTGGGTCTCCCCCCTGCTGGGGGTGCTGTGCCGGGCCCGGCTGGACCAGACCTCCTACGTCCTGGACTACCTGCTGCCCAAACTGCTGCGCTGCTGTCCCGCCAGCCTGGGTCACATGGTGCAGGCCCTGCAGAACGCCCAGCTCGGCTCCTCAGGTAAACCCGTGCACCACAGCGCCTCCTACTGGCAGCTGCATGATCTACTTCATTCCTGCATCAAGCATGGTGTGGACTTACCACTGCCTTGTTTATCCCACAAGAGAAGGAATATGTTTCGGGATTCTTATGAACCATTCATTTCAACCAACCGATCAAAGCTTGTTCTTCAGTTTAGCTGGAAAGAAACCTTTCATCTTATGTGAACTGAAGTTGTTTCATACATCTGTGAGGACGAAGACTATTCAGGACACCATTCTGTTTCCCCTCATTTCTTGACATCATTTTGGAGCTCTGAGATTTTTGTATGATGTCAGTGTTTTGAGACATGCGAGTACTTCAGTGTTTATTGTGCAGCATTTAGACAAGGTCTACTTAGCATCTTATATGTGGGCCTTTGCTTACATTGCAAACACAATTACTATCGGTTGATGGCCTGTATGTATACCACTGTTTGTCTTTAAATGCTGGTTCATAGCCTGCTTCTACATCATTGTCGACAGCGTGATTATACACGACCTATTTAAAGGATGTGGGCCCGACAATTTATGGTGTCTGTTACAGCGTGGGTACAAATCTGTTTAGAAATCGTCTATAAATCAGCGATTACATCACGTAGCTTCTCCACTGTGGCGTATTTCAGCTGCGCTGTTGACGTTTATAGTCTGTTTGTGTCTGCCGTCTGCTAACTAGCTAGTTAATCCAGCGCTGCTTATAAAAAAAATAAATGTCAGGTCGTTGAGCTTTTTGGGACTTCCATTTAAGTGTGTTTCTGTGATCCACTATTGGGCTTGGTCCCATCGCTGACTCACAAAAAAACCTTCCTGCACACTGGCCTTCCTTAGCTCTCGTACAGTGTTAGCTTCTGTGATGCTTTGTGTCCTACCGGCCGTGAAACCGATGTAGCAATAACATAGGATCCTGCAGTTTTCACACAATCGAATTCGAAGCCTTATGCATTCAGTGCTTGTACAATAGTTGGCTAGCTATCTTGTTAAAGAATACTTGGCAAGCTAACAGACTTAATTGCCCAAAATGTGGGCCTCCATATTGCTGTTATCGTGATGTTCTACCTCATATTAACTTACTGCCTTCGTACATATGTACTCATAGCTACTGATACACAAACAAGGCTTTCATTTTGGTATTGGTCTATGCGTCCATGTTGGCTCATCAGTTTCCACGTGTTGCCATGTTCCTCATGTTGACTCCTCGTGCGGTTGCAGGTTCCCCAGGCAGTAGGGGTTCCCTGGGGGCTCTGATGACGTGTTTGCGGGCTGCCCGTGCCCACGGAGTGGACCACCCTGCTCAGGAGGGGCTTTGGGGTGGGCTGGTTTCCCCCTCCTTGCTCCAGCAGGCCCTGGTGCACAAGCACGACCAGGTGGGTGGAAGCTGTGGTGGGGCGGCGGTCTCATCTGAGAGACCACTGGGCCCCCAGGCCTACAGGGCTGCTTCTGTGTTTAACATCTGCACTGCGGTCATGGAGCCGCAGTAATACGCTGTTTAAATGTGGTCTATTGAGTCAAATCCACCCTCTGTTGCCACATCAGCTCTTGAGGTGCCCATGGTCTCGATAAGTGGATCTAACTCTTGTGAGGTGGCGTGTGAGTGTGTGGAACAGAAGGGCAGAAAATGGGAAGAACTGGGACTGAACCCACAAATGACAAGTACCGTACGTGAGGTGTTTAGGCACAACCTTATGTGTAACCACGGATGGATGCTCTGGGGCTGTGTGAGTAAGAGTGCATTCGTGTGTGTGTGTGTGTGTGTGTGTGTGTGTGTGTGTGTGTGTGTGTGTGTGTGTGTGTGTGTGTGTGTGTGTGTGTGTGTGTGTGTGTGTGTGTGTGTGTGTGTGTGTGTGTGTGTGTGTGTGTGTGTGTGTGTGTGTGACCTCTGCGTTTGTGGTGTCAGGTGCGGATGGACGCTCTGGGGCTGGTGTGTGAGAGTCACCGCAGCACGGAGACCGTCTCCAGGGAGGAGATGGATCTGATTCGTCACTTCCTGCCTTGCAGCCTGAACAGCCAATCACCGGGGGTCAGGCAGCAGACCGTCAGCCTGCTTAAGAAGGTCACTGATATTAGCGTCTCTTATTCTAACATTGTTTTAGTCTTTTGTAATAATTAAGTGCGTAACGTTTGCATATTCATTTCTGATTGGACAGCAGCAGTAGTAGCGGCGATCTGATTGGTCTCGTTCCCCCCACAGCTCCTGTGCCGGGTGAAAGACAGTGCCCAGCTGCTGCAGAGGAGGCTGGGACAGGAGAGGGGTGAGAGAGAGGAGAAGGAGGAGGACCAGAGGACCCTGGAGAAGTACCAGGTACAGCGGGACTCGCTGTGGGGAGGGGAGTAGACATTAAGTTCTGTGGGTGTGTAGGGTAGAATATTAAATGTCAAGTTGATTTTGGAACGGGCGGTCTGCTCCCAACTGTCCACTTATCTTCTCCACAACAATCTCCATGACCCCAACCAGTCTGGCTTCAAGAGTGGCCACTCCACTGAAACCGCCCTGCTCGCGGTCACTGAGGCACTCCACTCTGCTAAAGCAAAATCCCTCTCCTCTGTCCTCATCTTCCTCGACCTGTCAGCCGCCTTCGATACAGTCAACCATGAGATTCTGCTCTCATCGCTGTCTGGGATGGGTGTCACAGGTTCTGCACTCGCTTGGTTTTTCTCCTACCTCTCTGGTCGCTCCTACCAGGTGACTTGGAGGGGCGCAGTCTCCGACCCTCAACCCCTACGAACTGGAGTCCCGCAGGGCTCGGTTCTTGGGCCTCTCCTCTTCTCGCTATACACCATGTCTCTTGGTTCTGTTATCTCTTCCCACGGCTTCTCTTATCACTCCTACGCTGATGACACCCAACTCTTCATTTCCTTCCCCCCCGACACCCAAATCACCACACAGATCTCTGCCTGCTTGGCTGATATCTCTGCGTGGATGACTTCCCATCACCTGAAGCTCAACCTTGCCAAAACTGAGCTTCTCTACATCCCTGCCAAGTCCTCTCCGTCAATCGACCTCTCACTGACTGTGGAGGACTTTGTAGTTTCCTCCTCCCGTACGGCAAAGAATCTTGGGGTGACTCTTGATAACTGCCTCTCCCTGGCTCCACAAGTATCCTCCACTGCCAGAACCTGCAGGTTCTTTCTGTATAATATACGCCGCATCCGTCATCTCCTGACGGAGAAAGCCACCCAGCTCCTAGTCCAGGCGCTCGTCATTTCCCGCCTGGATTACTGCAACTCCCTCCTAGCCGGTCTCCCAGCGTGCGCCATCAAGCCCCTCCAGCTGGTCCAGAATGCTGCAGCCCGCCTGATCACCAGTCAGCCCAGGTCGGCTCATGTCACCCCGCTTCTCATTGGCCTCCACTGGCTTCCTATTGCCGCACACATCCGATTCAAGGCCCTAGTGTTGGCATTTCAGGCTGCTAAGGGGACTGCCCCACATTACATACAATCCCTGATCACTCCCTACTCCCCAGCTAGACCACTCCGGTCTGCCAGCTCTGGTCGCCTTACGGTTCCCTCTCTACGGGCACCTGGAGGTCGAGCTGCACGTTCACGCCTGTTTTCCGTTCTGGTTCCTCAGTGGTGGAATGACTTGCCTACCACTGTCAGGACAGCAGAATCCCTCCCCCGATTTCGACGCAGACTCAAAACACACCTTTTCAAACTCTACCTTAGTCCTCCCTCCTGACTTACCCCGCCCCCCCCTTCTGATACCCCCATCCCTGTCTAACCCCCCCCCCCCCCCAAAAAAAAAAAAAAAAAAAAAAAAAAAAAAACACTTATGATGACGACTATATGTTTAGAACAGCAGTCCAGCTGTATTTTCCTAGTTCTGGATGTGATGCTTTGACCTGTGGTAGAACCTATGCACTTGTAAGTCGCTTTGGATTAAAAGCGTCTGCCAAATGACTAAAATGTAAATGTAATGTAAATGTGTCGACATTCAAAGTAAGTAAATCAGGTAGACAGCAGGTGCAGTAGATTAAATGGCGTTAGATGGCGGGAACTGAGATTGTGTGTCTGTGTGTGTGTCTGTTTCCCTGTGTGCGTCCCTGTGTATGTAGGGTTTCCTGCGCTGGTTCTGCGAGACCCTGTTTGCGGTTCTGGTCCCCGGCGCCTCCTTCCCCACCTGCATCACCGCTCTGCACCTGCTGGGCCTGGCGGCCGACCTCTTCACCTTCTCCCCCGGTGCGGCCCGCCCCCTCCCCGCACTGTCCAGCTGTTATTCTGCTCTGATTCTAACTCCTCCTCCTCCTCCTCAGGACCCGCCGGATTCGCTCTGGGGGACACCGTGAGCCCCGCCCGCGCCCAGGCTGTCCTGCACTGCCTCGCCAGCAACTTCCTGGAGGTGAAGCAGCTGGCCTCCACGTTGCTACGGAAACTGCCCCCTCCGGCCGTCGGGCTGCAGGTCGGTTTTGTTGTCGTCTTGCATTATGATGTGTTCACACACACACACACACACACACACACACACACCTACATGCACATACACACACACACACACACACACACACCTACATGCACATACACACACACACACCTACATGCACATACACACACACACACACACCTACATGCACATACACACACACACACACACACACCTACATGCACATGCACACCTGTGAATCTTACACACACACACACACACACACAAACACACACACACACACACACACACACGCTTGCTCATATTATTGTACTTTGAGCTCCTCTTTTGTCCTCTGTTCTTTTTCGGGGAAAGGCTTGTTTGGGCCTGAAAGGTTCTGGAGTTGGGGTTAAGTCTGGGCCCTGTGTGTATTTCAATGCTGGTTCACACTCTGTGTCTCAGAGTTCAGGGATCAGAGTTAGTGTGTGTGTGTTTGTGTATGTCCTCCGGCTGGCTCACGGTGCCTCTCTGGCCCCGCAGGACCCGAGCATGATGAGGTCGCTGCTGCGCGTGGCCCTGGACCTCAGCACCAGCACCAAACCCTTCGACAGCGTCACGGCCGCCCACCTGCTCGGCCTGCTGGCTCACCAGGAGGAGCTGGTGGAGGCTCTCGTCCACTGTGCCCAGGAGCAGGGCATCCCCTTCCAGCCGCCCGCGCCAGGCGAGCCCCAGGCTTCTCCGGCCTCCATCCTGGAGAGGAACACCCTGGGAGGTACAGTAAACTCCAGCCCCTAGCCCCTCTTGAACCCCTGGCACTAAACCAGGGGTGCACAGCAAGGGCCGGTCCGCTTCAGGATTTTGTGCCAACTTCTGCTCTTAATTATTTAATTAGCTAATAAATGTCTTGATCAGACATTTGTATATGCACCAGCTACAGCTGCAGACCGCTAGTGCGTCCTAAAGATTTGACTCCCAAAAATCAACCAACATCCTTTCTAGAACTGGCAGGAAAATAAATTTAGGTAATTGGTTGGCACAAAAACCAGCTCGCAGACTCGCCCTCCAGCACCAGAGTTGTGCACCCCTGCACTAAACCCAGCGCAGCGTCTGTCTGTTAGCCTAATACGGCCGTGTCTTAGCGGGCGGCTCACGCTCGGAAACTTCTCGGTGCAGTACAGTATTTGGAGCCCCGGAGTGCATATTTACGACATGACGGGAGGGCGTGCTTGACCTCGGAGCGCTGTTTAGCATTTTTCAGGAAGATGTTTGTAGCCATAAAGGAGATGAAGGGCTGGCAGTGTTTCCCCTGACTGCCCTGTCCCAACTCCACCCGGGCGCCGGGGGGGAAGGGCGCCCGGGTGGAGTTGGGAGTCTGACTGTGCTTTCGTTACTCTGCTGAGCAGAAACACCGTCAAATATGCGGTCCTCGTTGTGCAGTAAAATAGGTGCACAATGAGGATTGGACTGTTCTGTTTTTTTGTGTTTCAGCGCTTGTTCCATTTAGTCTGTGTGTGTGTGTGTTTGTGTTTGTGTGTGTTTTTGTGTGTGGTGTGTGTGGTGTGTGGTGTGTGGTGTGTGGTGTGTGGTGTGTGGTGTGTGGTGTGTGGTGTGTGGTGTGTGTGTGTGTGTGTGTGTGTGTGTGTGATTGGCTGGAGTCCGCACACTGCCAGTGTAAGGTCTGAAATGGCCGCTGATTGATAATAATCCACTGTGGGAGTGGTGCTTCCCTGCCTTGGTTTCATAGTGTCTCCTGCTGTATGTTCTGGGTGTGTGTAATTATTCTGTACATGGGCTTTAATGTGTATGTTGTGTGTGTTTAGGAAACGTTGGTAAAGCATTGTTTGTGTGTTTGTGCATTTGTGGCGCAGCGGTGCGGATGGTGTGTGTATAGGAAACGTTGTTAAAGCGTTTTTTGTGTGTTTGTTGCAGTGGTGCGGATGGTGTGTGGTTGAGGAGACGTTGTTAAAGCGTTGTGTGTGTGTTTGTTGCAGTGGTACAGGTGCTGTTGCTGTGTCTGAAGGCGGAGGTGGTTCAGGCTGAGGCGTCTCTGCTGCAGGCTGCTGCATCCTACCCGCTATACGGCCGTGCACACTGCGTTACTGCTGCCCTGAAGCAGCTGCCTGCTGGGTCAGTGTCCATGCACACACACACACACACACACACACACACACTCATGCACACCCACACACACATGCACACACACACTCATGCACACACACACACACACCCACCCACAAACTCTCTCTCACACTCACAAATGCCAAATGCTAATGTCAAATGCCAATAATGTAATGTAACATACACACACACATACATACATACACACACACACTCACACTCTCATACACACTCACTCACTCACACACACACACACACACACACCTTCTCTCACACACACTTTCTCGCACACACAAACACACTCACGCACTCACACACACCTTCTCTCACACTTGCACACACCCAAACACCCACACTCACACACACCCACACATAAACACTCACACACACAAAGAGCATATATGCACACACATATTGGTAACCACTGAACACAACGTCCTCCATTTGACACCTCTGCTTGTGTGTGTGTGTGTGTAGGTCTCTCTCTCTGACGGCCCAGTGGAGGTCTGTAGTGGCCGACCTCATCACCACGTCCTACAAAATGTCCGACGTCGTGTCCCCCGTCATCCAGAGCTCCTCCCCCGAGGGACTCATCCCCATGGATACGGATTCTGGTGAGGGCTTCCGATTGGTGGATTGGAAGTGCTGTTTTGAGTGGCCTGTTTTTCTTTTTCTTTTTTTCTTTTTTTTTTTTTGTTGGTGAAAACATGCCTGTATTTCTGATGTAACTTATTTTTGGTGTGTTTTGGATGGTTCTGGTTCTCAGAGACGTCCGCCGGTCTGCAGAAAATCCTTCAGGAGATCCAGCCCCGCGACACAAACGACTTCTTTGCCGATGCCCGTGAGCTTGAGTCCCACGCTGAGGAACAACCCGGACAGATACCTCGGTCCGAGAGCACAGGTGTGTGAAAACACACACACACACACACACACACACACACACACACGCTCTCTCACTCTCACTCTCACTCTCACGAACACCCAAAACACCGCCTCCCTTGCACGCACTCGCACACCACACACGAGTAGATGCGATTGCATCGAACCAGTCTGAGAGATCAAAACGTTGGGAGTTTCTATCCTCTCCTGTCTTTGCTATGCGTACTGCAATCAGCAGGGGGCAGTGTTTCCCCATTGTTAGTCTTATTCGGTCTTGGTGGGGGTGCTGGAGAGTGTGTGAATAGAGTTTTGGTCTGAATACTGGACAGGTTGTTTAGCGCCCCCTGCCTCCTTACAGAGGAACTGCTGCTCGTTGCTTAGAAACATAACTGGAAGCTATAAACACACTCTTAACTCTAAGTTCAGTTTGGCTAGCATTTTCTAGCTTTTTTGTTTGTGTCTCTTTGTTTTTGTCGTCGTTAAGTGATGGTTGCTAAATTTGACCATTTGTTTTAAGTGATGTTCAGTGATTCAGATTTGTTACTTTTGTTTAGTTTGTGAAACTAGAATGACGTGACAGTTAGTTTGAAAGTATGGGAGCTTCCCTTTCCAGTATTCACATGGAGTCATGCAGTCATTAGACATTATGCTGAGCGATGTGTAATACTCTGCAGTGTGCGACGGTGACTGTGGCTGTGTGATGTAGTGTAATGCTCTCTACAGTGTGTAGCTGTGTGATGTAGTGTAATACTCTCTGCAGTGTTTAGCTGTGTGATGTAGTGTAATACTCTCTGCAGTGTTTAGCTGTGTGATGTAGTGTAATACTCTCTGCAGTGTGTAGCTGTGTGATGTAGTGTAATGCTCTCTGCAGTGTGTAGCTGTGTGATGTAGTGTAATGCTCTCTACAGTGTGTAGCTGTGTGATGTAGTGTAATGCTCTCTACAGTGTGTAGCTGTGTGATGTAGTGTAATGCTCTCTACAGTGTGTAGCTGTGTGATGTAGTGTAATGCTCTCTGCAGTGTGTGGTGTAATGCTTTGTCTGGCCTGCAGGGGGCAGTGGGCAGGGATAGTGCTCAGCGGTGTTTAGCTGTGTGATGTAGTGTAATACTCTCTGCAGTGTGTAGCTGTGTGATGTAGTGTAATACTCTCTACAGTGTGTAGCTGTGTGGTGTGGTGTAATACTCTCTGCAGTGTGTAGCTGTGTGATGTAGTGTAATACTCTCTGCAGTGTGTGGTGTAATGCTTTGTCTGGCCTGCAGGGGGCAGTGGAGAGGGGTAGTGCTCAGCAGTGTGTTGTCGTGTGATACTCTGCAGTCTGTGGCTGTGTGGTGTGGAGTAATGCTGCCTCTGGCCTGCAGGGGGCGCTGGGGAGGGGTACCGTGTCACGGCTCAGATGGTGCTGGTGTGCTGCTGGAGGAGCATGAAGGAGGTGTCCATGCTGCTGGGGCAGGTGTGTCAGGATATGCCCCTCCTGACCAGAGAGGGGCAGGGGCACGGGGTCATCACCGAGGAACAGGTAAGCCACTCATAGCACACGTCGTGCACACGTACATACATACATACATACATACATACACACACACGTACATGCATACACATGGACAGACATGCACACATGGACACTCATTCATACATACTTATACATACACACACATTGACACATTGTGTACAGATCCATTCAAACTCTCCTGTTGTCAAAGGTACAAGGTACACATTCCCACTTGGAGTAAGATACACTCACACACACACACACACACACACACCGATGCTCACACTCCCAGTCACTAGCACGCAGACGGACACATGCACAAATTAGCCAGCCTTCCTGCTCTTCCCACAGTCTGTCTGAACCATAACATATTTTCCCATCATTCCAGGCAGGAGGCTGGCTGCCCGCACTCGTAGAGTCAACGAGGCGATGTTTACAACATGTTTACTGCAGACTGCGCCTGTGTGTGTGTGTGTGTGTGTGTGTGTGTGTGTGTGTCTGTGTGTGTCTGTGTGTGCGCAGAACACACTCCTAACCATCTCCTTCGCCCCATGCTGTGGCAGTTTTCAATTAGCATCCGCCCGGTTAGCGGAACGCTTCCATTTCAGCACAGCCCCGGCGTTTAACTGTTTTCACTGCTCTCTCTCTCTCTCTCTCTCTCTCTCTCTCTCTCTCTCTCTCACACACACTCACACACTCACACACACTCACACACTCACACACACACATACACATACACATACACATTCTTTCCAAATAGTTTCCAACATCCCCCATAAACAATAAACCAGCACTGCCACCTCCTGCCCTCCCCCACCTCCTGTGCACATAAACACCAGTCCTGGCTCCGTGCCCACACCCCTCCCCCACCCCCCCCCACCCCCCCCGTCTCAGCGGGAACAGATGAGAGCGTCTGTGAACCGAGCGCAGGAAGTGGAGTTGGACAGGAAACAGGAAGTTGGACAGGGTCTGAGAAATGTGCTGAGTCGTGGCTGAAGGTGCCGCTCTGGCCCGGCGCGAGGCACAGAAACCTCGCTCGGGAGAGAAGACCCACCCGAACCCACCCCCTATCCCAACACCGCACGCCCCCCTCCTACCCCACCTCCGTCAGGGAGACTGTCTGTCTCCTGAGCCCTGCCCTGTGCCACAGGGTGTGTGAGCAGGTGTGAGAGATCTTTAGCTTTGTCTGCTGCGGTCGTACTGAGCAGAAGGCCCTCTCTCTCTCTCCTGTGGAGATGTTTTTTCCCCTTTTCCTTTCTTATTCCCTCTCTTTTCCACTCCTGCCTTTCTCCCTCTCTCTCTCTCTCTCTCTCTCCTTCCATCTTCTGACCTTTCTCCTCCCTCCCTCGCTCCCCCAGCCTTCTCCACTCATCTCCTCACATTCCTCTCTTCCTCCTGCTTTTCTCTCTTCTCCCCCTTATTCTCACTCCATCTTTCATTCAGTCTGTTTCTGGACTTCTTCCTCCACCATGACCCCTCTCTCCGTCTCCCTCCCTTCTGTCACTACCTTTCATTCTGCCCCTCTTCTCTAACTCCTGCTCTCTCTTTCCTCTGCCCTCTGTCCCTCTCTCCGTCTCTCAGTGCCTACGTTCCTGTCCCACAGTGCTGACTGTCCCACAGTGCTGACTCTGAAGGGATCACACACACACACACACACACACACACACACACACACACTCGCATGCTCAACGTGTATTCTGTACTCACACATGCGGATACTCGCACGCACTCACACACTTAACACGCATTTTCTCTACATACTGTACACACACACAAGCACACACTCCCCCACGTACATATAGTGCATGCACACGAACACACACACACACACACACACACACACAAACAAACACACACACACACACACACACAAGCACACACTCCCCCACGTACATATAGTGCATGCACACGAACACACACACACACACACACACACACACACACAAGCAAGCACAGGCCCGCGCACGCACTCCCCCACGTACGTATAGTGCATGCACACGAACGCAGGCACACACACACACACACACACAAACAAACACACACACACACAAGCAAGCACAGGCCCACACACACACAAGCACACACTCCCCCACGTATATGTAGTGCATGCACACGAACACAGGCACGCACACACACTCTGGACACAGCTGTCCAGTTCCATATGCACGTCTCCAGCTGGGAGGTTTGTTTGCCTGCCGGGCCAACACCCTCGTCAGCGGATTGGGGGGGGGTATTCGCCTTCATGGAGCCTAGTTTCCATCAGAAATCTGAGAGCAGCTTTGTGAGGATCAACTCGAACAAGCATTACCACTGGAACCGAGAGCGTAATTTGAAAGATTTGGCCGTTGTCACGGACACGGGCTTTGGCGAGACCGCAGCTGCAGTCAGGGGGACCGCGCGGTCGCTACGCAGCGATAATCCCCCCCCTCCCACCGGCCCCACGGTGACGTCGCCCGCTCTGATGGGCGATGATGTCACACCTGCGGTCACGGCCCCCTTCCAGCCTGTTGCGTAACTGCCTCCCGCCCCGATGATGAGAATTCAAGACTCCCGTCAGGCACGTTGGCTTGGCACGTCGGCTCGAACACGTGAGCGCAGGGCTGGGTTTTCCTGCACCACGACCTCATGGGGTCCACACCTGCCTCTGGTATCCCCCCCCCCACACCTCCGGCTGCTTCGCTTCCACACTGACATTTCTAGGATGATCCTCCTCCTCTCCTCCTCTCCTCCTCTCCTCCTCTCCTCCTCTCCTCCTCTCCCCCTCTGCTAGTGCTCAGGCCCAAGGCTGTAGGGTCCTCAAATCTAAATCCAAGTGCCGCCCTGGTTTTCTTTTCTCCGGGGGTAATTAACTGAGCATTTGGTGCTACTGATTGTCCAGACTGGGTTCACACTGGACTCCCAGGTAAAGGGCGGGGTGGAATACCTAGAAGTTTCTCTCAAGGACTGTAGGCCTTATTTAGGTTCCTCCTCTCCCTTTCTAATCCCTCTCCATTCTCCGTCCCTCCCCTAAACCCTTTTGGCCTCCTGCCACTCTACACAGTAGTATGTTCAGTGTTAATTCAACTCTAGCAGTTTACTCCAGTCCAGGTTGGATAAGTTACTCAGAGCAGTGTAGGCCGTGATGGTGGAGATTGTGGTAGTCTGTGCTGGGCTCACTCAGTGGAGTTGGGCTGAGTTGGTGGTAGTCTGTGCTCAGCTCTCACAGAGTAGTCTATGTACGGCCCTCTCAGTGGAGTTGGTCTGAGTTGGTGGTAGTCTGTGTACGGCTCTCACTGAGGAGTTGGTCTGAGTTGGTGGTAGTCTGTGTACGGCTCTCACTGAGGAGTTGGGCTGAGTTGGTGGTAGTCTGTGTACGGCTCTCACTCAGAGGAGTTGGGCTGAGTAGTGAATCGGGCGCACTGCCCTACGTGATGCTATATTTGGGGAATGTTGCGTGTGTGTTTATGACAGCGGCCATCTTCCAAGCTCGCGGCTTCCATCGCCTCTTGCCTGCGCCTATTTGCTGCTGCGTTGCCCCGACAACCCAGCAGATGTTTACGCTCTTCGCCGGCGCCATGGCAACAGAAACATTTAGTCACTCCGGCGTTTTCTGTTTTTTAATTTTTAATTTTTCGCCAGGCGTTCCCTTCACTTGCCGGACCGGCTTTCCGAAAGGAGATGCCCGGGACGAGATGTCCACAATGCCATGGAACGCCAGGCGGGCTTTGGCGAGGATGCTGGGAAGTATGGCCCAGAGAGAGAGAGAAAGAGAGACGCTCCCGCTTTGAAAACGGGACGCGAGAGCGCGTAACGCCCGTCGCACGCCCGCTTTACCGGAACGTTCTTCCATACGTCCCGTGGCCCGCCCCTGATTCCTGAAGCGTTTCTTCTGAGCTTTTTTAAGTGTTCTGTGACCTGTTTTAGAAGCACAATCTGCTGGGTTACGGTCCTCGTGGTTCTCGTTGGGCTTTGGAAGTGGCGCGGGCAGGAAGTGGGTCGCCTCGTGCCTCCGTCGGGGAACGCAGCTCCGGCATCTGGAGCCCTGTTCTGTGAAGTGGCTCAAAAGAGAATAACGGCAGTGTGGTTTCTGTTGCAGTGACCCCCGCCCTTCCCCTGTCTTACAGTAGGTTGACGTAGACCCCAGGCCTGGAATTGATAGTTTCTCTAAGAGTTCATGCCCTCTCCCCTGTTTATTTTACAGTGGGGTCTGGTTGTGTTGTTTTATAGTGGGGTCTGGTTCTATTGTTTTACAGCGGGCCTGGTTGTGTTATTTTAATGTGGCCCGGTTGTGTTGTTTTACGGTTGGGCCTGGTTGTGTTCTACAGTGAGGCCTGGTTGTGTTGTTCTACACTGAGGCCTGGTTGTGTCGTTCTACAGTGGGGCCCGGTTGTCTTGTTTTACGGTTGGGCCTGGTTGTGTTCTACAGTGAGGCCTGGTTGTCTTGTTTTACGGTTGGGCCTGGTTGTGTTCTACAGTGAGGCCTGGTTGTGTCGTTCTACAGTGGGGCCCGGTTGTCTTGTTTTACGGTTGGGCCTGGTTGTGTTCTACAGTGGGGCCTGGTTGTCTTGTTTTACGGTTGGGCCTGGTTGTGTCGTTTTACAGTGGGGCCTGGTTGTGTTGTTTTACGGTTGGGCCTGGTTGTGTTCTACAGTGAGGCCTGTTTGTGTTCTACAGTGGGGCCTGGTTGTGTTGTTTTACGGTTGGGCCTGGTTGTGTTCCACAATGAGGCCTGGTTGTGTTCTACAGTGGGGCCTGGTTGTGTCGTTCTACAGTTGGGCCTGGTTGTGTCGTTTTACAGTGGGGCCTGGTTGTGTTGTTTTACGGTTGGGCCTGGTTGTGTTCTACAGTGAGGCCTGGTTGTGTTCTACAGTGGGGCCTGGTTGTCTTGTTTTACGGTTGTGCCTGGTTGTGTTCTACAGTGGGGCCTGGTTGTCTTGTTTTACGGTTGTGCCTGGTTGTGTTCTACAGTGAGGCCTGGTTGTCTTGTTTTATGGTTGGGCCTGGTTGTGTTCTACAGTGAGGCCTGGTTGTGTCGTTCTACAGTGGGGCCTGGTTGTGTCGTTCTACAGTGGGGCCCGGTTGTCTTGTTTTACGGTTGTGCCTGGTTGTGTTCTACAGTGGGGCCTGGTTGTGTCGTTTTACAGCAGGCCTGGTTGTGTTGGGCGGTTTGGTGCTTGTGTTGGGTTGGAGCCGGGGCCGGGGTGGCGGGAGGGCATAGGGGTGAGGGCCCGGCCGCCCTGGCCCATTAGCGCTCCGTGTTATTGTAAGGGCTTAGCTTGGGTTCCACCGCGAAGACACCGCGTTCTCGGGGGATGGAGCACAGTGCAACCTCTGTTTCCTGGTCTCCTTCAACCACCGCCACCCCCCCCCCCCCCCGTGACCCGCCATCGCCTCTGGTCCCGAACTCGGTTTCGACCACACCGTGCCCTCAGCCGTTGGCCGGCGAACGTGACTCCGTTCAATTCCTCTTCCTCCTCCTCTTCGTCCGTGTCCCGGCCCCAGCCTACTACCGGGGACGCATTTGGGCTGAAATTGCATAATTCTGACCACCCCGTCTAACCCCCCTTCCACTTTTAAAGACCCGGAGAGTCAATGAAATAACAACAACAACCAGAACGAGGCCAGGTTTTTAACTCCTAAGTTTTTTTTGCGGAAAGCGGGAGCCGCTATTTGGGTCCCTAACGCGGAGCGTGTAATTATCCGGCTGCAGAGTTGGGAAATTCTGGGCACGTGGAGGTTCTGGGAAAAGGCTGGCTGCAAACAGGAAGTGCGCGGCTAAATAAAGTGCCCCCAGGAATCTGAGGCTTTCGTAATTGCGCAAATCACGCTGCAAATGGATGCACCAGAGGGACGCGGGTCCACCAAACCATCTCGCGCCCCCCCAACCCACCACCCCAGGGGCGGCGAGGCACAGAGGTGGTTAAAGGGGTTATTGATGTGGGGGGTCGTCAAGTCTGTGTTTTTTGGGAAACGGAAGGGGCCAGTCTGCAATTTTGTTGTTATAATCTGGATTTCTAGAGGTTCTTCACACTCTCCCCCCCTCCAAAAAATATACCTTAAATGACTGAGGACCCCTGAATGTGCTAGCAAGGCTACAGGCTATGCTACATGACCCAGCACCTCTCCAGCTGGGCTCAGACTCCGGTCCCAGACTGCAGTCCTGTATGTCCACGGCGTACACTGGCATTTCGCTGCCCGAATCGCCCTCTTGAGCATTTCTTTGCGCTGATTTGCTGAACGGTCCACGCACCTTGTTCCTCGGGTCGAAACAGGAAGCTGATCGAAAGGGAACCAGGGAAACCGGCAGACATTGTGACCGTCCAGGGTGCATTTGACATCCCTGGACCTGACTGCAAGTCTGGTGTGAGGGCGTGGGGGCAGGGTTCATGAGTTATTTTGGGTAGTGCTCATTGTGCCAGAACCCCCCCCCCCCCCCCCACCCCCCCAGCCTGCCCAGTTTAGTAAAACCACAAAGGCCTACTCAAGGGGAAAGAGCAGGCCTTATATACACTCCATCACTGATATCCTTCAATGCTCATGTGGGTGGCTGTTTGGCTGTGTTCACCCCAAGTCACGGTGACTGTTTTGCTGCACTGTACACTGTACTTTATTCTCTGCAAAGGCTGACTGATGATATGATCTCCATTGGTGGTCCTCTCCCCTCTCTCCCCTCTCTCCCCTCTCTCCCCTCTCCCCCTCTCCCCCTCTCCTCCTCTCTGGCGCCCCCAGGTGGAGGGGGTGGGTCGGTACTTCCGGCAGCAGCTGCTGCAGTCTCGGCACAGGGGGGCGTTCGAGCTGGCGTACGTGGGGTTCGTGCGTCTCACGGACATGCTGTGCAGGTGAGCTGGGACAGGGCGCGTCAGGACTCGTGTGTGTGTGTGTGTGTGTGTGTGTGTGTGTGTGTGCGTGTGTGTGTGTGAGAGAGAGAGAGAACAGGTGGACTGGGTCAGGGTGTATCGGGACATTAAATAAGGCGATCCTTCTGTTAGGGGCAGAGACTTTCGTCAACAAGCGGGCCCAGATAACTGGAAGAATGTGGGATAAGGTGAACTGGGCTATATTGTGTGTGTGTCAGATCAGGTGAACTGGGATATAAGGTGTGTGTGTGAGAGAGATCAGGTGAGTTGGGCTATAACATATATGAGGTCAGATTAACTGGGATATGTTTGTGTGAACAGGTGCTCTAGTGTTTGGGGAACAGGTGGGTTAGTGTGTATTCTCTGTATCTATGTTTATGGTCTAAATGGGTGTGATACATGTTCTTTTTGTGCAATGGTACTGTACGTGTTTGTACTCTTTACTGTATTGCTGCAGGGTTAGTGTGAAATTAAGGTCAGCACTGTCAAAGTAATGTTGCCTACTTTCACAGATGTCTCTCTGTTAATGTGTGTCTGTGTGTCTGTCTCTCTGTGTCTCTGTGTGTCTCTGTCTCTCTCTCTCTGCGTCTGTGTGCGTGAGAAATCGCTCCTCTGCGCTCAGCATGTGAACCAGAGAGAAGTTATGAGCGTATGACTGATTAACGCAGGCATGGTTACTGTGTGACCGGGGCCCTTGCTGTGCGGATATTCGCGGCGGCCTTATTAAAGTCTGCTCCCTGCGCTGTCCGAGCTGCCCTCTGATCCGGCCCGTCCGAATCCAGTCGCTTTCGGCCACAGGAATGTTTCGCTGCGGGCTCCGCTGTTGTCCTTGGCAACGGAGCTTCATACCTGAGCTCGGAAAAGCACCACTCTTTCCTCACTCCCCCCCCCCCCCCCCCCCCTACCCCCCCCTCCCAACCCTCGCTCCCTTCCCAGAAAATAAATCATTCCGAGCGCGCTGGGACGGGAGAACGGGAAGAGACTCCCGGTTCGTAAGGGCAGGACAGCGGCTGCCGCCGGTGCCCGGGAATTGTGCCGCGCTGGGGTTTTTTCACGGCGCGGATATATCCAGGAACGCCGGAACCAGGGGATCAGGGGCGAGCCACGACGGGCGCTGTTTTGGGTGCTCTCTGGGCGCGGCAGTGGCACGGGCCTGGCTGTGGGGAGAGGAGGCGTAACCGCGGTTACTGCCCCAGCGGCTCTGCCCTCCTCTCTGGGGTCGTGACCCCGTCGGGTCTGTTAGTCACCGGCCTGGTCGGCCTCAGACTCCATCTGGCTAAATCCGAGTGCAGGGATGCGGGGCGCGATTGGAGGAGGGAGAGGGTGCAGTGTGATTGGACCGGTGGGCCGGTGGGAAGGGTTATGGGCGGGGCGTGTCTCACCGCACCCGTCAGCTGTGACGCAGGACCGGGGTTATGGGGTGCTGATTATGGAGTCCAAAAGTGCAGGCCTTTCAACTTCTGCTTTATCACAGGGGAGAGGGCTGCTCCTGTGTACTCGGCTTGTGTGTGTGTGTGTGTGTGTGTGTGTGTGTGTGTGTGGGGGGGGCGGGCGGGGGGCAGTGGTCTGTTTGGATGACCCTGCTTCTCCTCTCTCTGTTTGATGTGTTCTCTTTGCTGGTCTATGCTGCACCCTGTGAAACAACAGCCCTTTCATAGCAGGAGACTGCATTCCTCTGAGCCTTTCACCCGCGAGTGTATGTGTGTACTCCAGATCCTGTGTGTGTGTGTGTGTGTGTGTGCGCGCGTACATCAGACCCTGAGTGTACGCACGTATATACACCAGAACCCTAAGTGTGTGTGTGGGCATGTGTATGTGTGTGTACACCAGAGTGTGTGTGTGTGTGTGTGTGTGTGTGTGTGTGTGTGTGTGGGGGCATATGTATGTGTGTGTACACCAAAGCCAGAGTGTGAGAGTGTGAGAGTGTGAGAGTGTGAGAGTGTGAGAGTGTGAGAGTGTGAGAGAGCTCCTGTTAGTTCTGGCCCAGATGTATGATCCATATGTTCCTGTCCAGTGGGCTGGTAGCTCTTTTGTACAGTACCCTGTTTGAGTCGGGAGGGTATTACAGTGAATGAGTTCTGTCCTGGGGCCCTGTGTGTCTGAGAGAAGCCTCTCCAGGGCCGTGGTGAAATACTCAATCAGGGTTAAATAGGGTGTTTTGTCTGGGAAGTGGATTGTATTTTCACTGCAGAGGATTAGACCTTCGGGGAAATCACAGCAACAATGAGTTCAGTGTGCCTGGATTTACCTCACAGTGTGTGTGTGTGTGTGTGTGTGTGTGTGTGTGTGTGTGTGTGTGTGTGTGTGTGTGTGTGTGTGTGTGTGTGTGTGTGTGTGTGTGTGTGTGTGTAGAGTAAATATTGACCTTTGACCCGTCGCCCTTGACGACAGGAGCGGCAGCCGGAGCCTGCAGCAGCTGCCCTCCCATTGGCTGAAGGAGGTTCTGGAGGAGGTGAAGTCCAGCGACCCCTCGTCGAAACTGTGTGCCACCCGCCGCAGTGCAGGCATCCCCTTTTACATACAGGTACGACCCCCCCACCCCCCCTCCCCCAAATCCGGGAAGGTCAGCGGAAGAGCAACTGCTGGCTGGGGATGGAGTGGGAACAGAATCACGCATTGGGGGGAGATGTGTACCCCTCACGCCCCTCTCCTGTCCCTGTGTCTCAGGCCCTGCTCTCCTCCGAGCCCAAAGCCTCCAGCTGCAGCCTGCTGAAGATGACCATGAAGGAGCTCACCAGCCTGGCCACGCCCAAACCTGACTGTCTGACCAACCACAGCACTGTCCCGCAGGTATGCACCCGCCCCCTCTCCCTTCCTATTGGACAGTGCTCTTCCTTCACGTGTGTCCATCTCCTACCTGTCCCTGTCCGTCCTGTCACAGTAAACTGTGCTAAAATAACAACCCCAGTACAGTCACCCCCATCCCAGTACAGTCACCCCCATCCCAGTACAGACACCCCCATCCCAGTACAGACCCACTCTGCCAAAACATCAACAACCCCAACCCAATACAGTCACCCCCATCCCAGTACAGACCCACTCTGCCGAAACATCAACAACCCCAACCCAATACAGTCACCCCCATCCCAGTACAGACCCCGTCTGCCAAAATATCAACAACCCCAACCCAATACAGTCACCCCCATCCCAGTACAGACCCACTCTGCCGAAACATCAACAACCCCAACCCAATACAGTCACCCCCATCCCAGTACAGACCCCGTCTGCCAAAATATCGACAACCCCACCCCTATACAGACACCCATGTTCCAGTACAGTACAGACCCCATCCCAATACAGACACCCCTGTTCCAGTACAGTACTGACAGGTCTCTGTACAGAGCCTCTCTACCCTGCTGAGTTCGCCTGAGAGTCCATACTCTGCATTAGCAGTGAGCCTGCCCCTCTCTCCCTGGCTCTTTGAGCTTCTAAAATGGCCGCCGTGCTGGAGGGTGTGTGTGATGTATGACAGTGGTTTGTGTCTCTCACACCTGGGGTTTGGGGTTTGGGGGCGGGGAGTGGGGTGGGGTGGTCATTTCCTCAGTCCCCCCCGTAGCTGAGTGCGCAGTCATGCTGTAACCCGAGAACCTGCGGCTAAAATTAAACCCACCGCCACCTGATGTTTCCCATTAACGGGTTACATAAGAGCCAGGCACCCGCCCAAAGCTGTGAGACTCCGCAGACCCCCTCCCCAAACCCACACCCCCGCCTCCCAATACCCTGGAGCTCAGACCTCCTTCCTGACTCAGGCCCCCTCACTCTTTCACTCCCCCTCCCTCCCTCCCTCCCTTTCTCTCTGCTCTGGATTGTGCCTGACATTTTGACATTTGCCCATGGTGTGTGTGTGTGTGTGTGTGTGTGTGTGTGTGTGTGTGTGTGTGTGTGTGTGTGTGTGTGTGTGTGTGTGTGTGTGTGTGTGTGTGTGTGTGTGTGTGTGTGTGTGTGTGTGTGTGTGTGTGTGTGTAGGTGTATGTGTGGGAGTGTATATATAGTGATTCAGCTAATAAAGCTCTTTGGTATGTTTATTTTGTTAGTGCATTTCTTTATACTCATTTATACAAGGAGGATGAGTGCAAATACAAATGAACATGCGCTGACAAGAACAATAAAACAGTATATATACACACAATGAAGAGGAGAGTAATGAAAGGAAATGGCAATAAGACGCAGTGCGGTACGACCCTCTCTCTCTCCCTCTGTAGGTCCACGCTCTGAACATCCTGCGGGCCCTGTACAGGGACACGCGTTTGGGGGAGAACATCGTTCCCTTCGTGTCGGACGGGGTGCAGGCTGCAGTGCTCGGGTTCACCTCCCCCGTCTGGGCTGTGAGTCCCCAAATCTCCACAACCGTCCTCAGACCCTCACACACTTTCTGTCTCTTACACACACACAAATACACACACACACACACACACACACACACACACAGATAGACACACAGCTCACTCACCTGCTGTAAACACACTTTCTGTCTCTTATACACACACACACACACACACACACCGAGATGGATTTCTTTTCCAGATGTTCTACCTACATTCCTGCACTCACAAGCCTACTCTTCCACCTCCTCCTCTCTTTCCCACACATTTCCCCCTCTCTCCATCCCTCCCTCCATTCCTCTGTCATCCCCTCTTCTCTGCTCAGCTCTCCTCGCTTGCTGACTCACCCCTGACTGGGCTGTGGGGGCGTTTTTGGGATCAGCTGTCCCTGGGGAATGGGGGCGGGTGTTGGTTGTATTTCACTGCCTCTTTGGGGTGATGAGAGATGGGGGTTAGGTTTTAAGAGGGGTCCGTACCTGCCAAAGGACATCTGAGCATTCATACGCACACACAAGCGCGCTCGCACGCATGCACGCGCACACACACACACACACTGACCCAGGTACTCTTTGATATGTTACTCTATGGGGGCAGCTGGATCCAGACCAGTACACATCAACACCTAGCCCTGATACCCCCCCAACCCCACCCCAGCCTCTCTCCATCTGCCCCAGCACAGCTACAGACCCCCTGCCTGCTTCCACACAGACCAGTACGAGCAGGGAATTTTTTAAGATGGTGGGCAAGGTTTATTACGGAAGCGGGTTCTGTGGGTTCTGACTGCGCTTCGGGCTGGCGATATGCAGGTCCAGACGTTTAATCCCCCGCAGGACCGCGGCGTGACCCCCGCGCTTAAATCCCCCGGTCTGCCCCCGGTCTGCCCCCGGGCCCCCGGGCGGTGACTATATAAGCTGCTCCAGGGGGGTCGGTCACGCGTCATGTGACCCGGCCTCGAACCCGAGGTCAGGGCCGCTGAAGGTGGGCTTGGCGGCCCTCAGCACAGCTCCGCAGGCGTGCCAGGAATGTGTTCCACCAGCGGCGGGGAGACCCAGACGGGGGCCGTCCCCGCTCACGACCTTCACCAAAACCCCCTCTTCGATAGCGGGTTACATTCAGGAAGTCTGTAACAGTTGTGTGCGTTTTTACTGGAGTCATGAGCCTGTCCCAGTGCCCGGCTCTATGGCACGTCTGCCCCGGACTGTGTTTGGATTTATCAGCTGACCACGGCCCCCCCAGCCAATCAGAGCAGGGACAGGAAAGTTGGCTCCCGCTCGCTGGCTGAGGCACGTCTGTCTCTGTCGCCCGGCGATTGTTTGCAGAACTTTTTGGGACCCAGATGGGATCTGGAGAGCGGGCTTTGATCGGACCCGACAGGCTGATAGCGTCTGTCCCGTGTGGATATGGGGGCGTGTGGGCGGGGGCGGGGGGGGGGGTTGGGGGGGTGTTGCGAGATCCTTCGCTATCGGAACACAGATCTCCCGCTTTCCAAACATCTGCACGGCCAGAGTGAGGGATTGTGGGAAAAGTGTGCCCTGCCAGAAATGCCATTAGAGATGGATTGCGAGAGAGTCCGGGACGCCACTAACACTTCCAGGATTCCTGGAGGAGAGGGTAAATAAATAACTACACGCCCGCGTCTCAGACCAGCCGTACGAGAGCATGGGGAGAGGGCCTCAGGAACCCGGGACTGTTTCAAACGCCGCCTCTGATACGCTGACCAACGTGGCGTTCAGATTAGAAACCGTGTCCTGGCTATGCACCTGGAGCAGCGCTGTTAGAGACTGTGTCAGACTGTGCTCGTAATGAGTCTCTGTTAGGCTGTGCATCACCATCGGACTCACCCACCATCTGTCCTTCTCTGTCTCTCTCTCTCTCTCTCTCTCTCTCTCTCTCTCTGTCTCTCTCTCCCTCTCTCCCTCTCTCCCTCTCTCCCTCTCCCTCTCTCTCTCTCTGTCTCTCTCTTTCTCTCATTCTCTTCCTTGCTCTTCCTCGTGGGCAGGTGCGGAACTCCTCCACCCTCCTCTTCAGTACGCTCATCACCCGGATCTTTGGAGTGAAGAAGGGCAAAGATGAGCACTCCAAAAAGAACAGGTCTGTACACACACACTCTCTCACACACACACACACACACACACACACACACACATACACACACACAACCTTCCCATCCCCACACACACACACATACACACACACATACGCATCCCGCCCATCACCACACACGCACACACACCAGGCTCAGCCATGCTTGAGTTACACGATGCATCACAAAAGCTCCCAAAATCACCCCCCCTCCCGCCGTTCCCGTATGATTCCCCACACCTTTCCAAAGCAGCTCCATCAGTGCTCGGGAACAGCACGCTCATATCTGAACAGCCCCGTTAGCATCGCACAGTGTGATCTGCTGTCTGTGGTGGGACACAAGTGCAGTCCACCCTTACTGTCAAAATCAGCACAGCCGAGGATGAGCCCTTCCCGCAGCAGCGCGCCTTGGCCACCAGGGGGCAGTGTAGCCCCACCGGCACAGCCTCTCCCCTGGCCCAGGCTCCAGGCCTCGTCAGGGTAATCAATCACAGCTCCTCCGCTTATTCGCAGCAGATGTAAGTGATACGTACGGTTTCCAACTTTAAATGTTGTTTATTTAAAGAATGCTGCCTTTTTACAAGATTGGCAAACACTCTTTTTCTGTCTCCCTCTCTCTTCCCAGTTGTTCTACATCTGTGAATTTCTCTCCCACTGGTGACCCGTGTCTTCCTCTCTCCCTCTCTCTCTTTTACTCTCTCCCTCTCTTTCTCTTTCTGTTATTCTCTCATTCCCACGGTGGTTCTCGGTAGGTTATTTCGCGAATGTAAGGGAAACCTCGCTTTTCCCGTTGCTGTGCAAGGTCTGTCATGTGCCACGATCCGATTCTCTGTCTTTCTCTCCGTCTCACTCACTCACACACACACACACACACTCGCGCGCACACACACACACACACACTCACACTCACACTCACACACACAGACACTCTCTCTCTCTCTCTCTCTCTCTCTCTCTCTCTCTCTCTCTCTCTCTCTCTCTCTCTCTCTCTCTCTCTCTCTCTCTCTCTCTCTCTCTCTCTCTGACCCCGGGGTTTCTGTTTCACTGAGCCGGGGTCGACGCCCCACATCAAACGTGCGGCCCTCATCTTCGTCTGCTCCACGGAAAGTTCCAGAGCCACGCTATCTCAGCTCGCACGCGCGCAGGGCCTGCACGAAGGCCCTCCACCCCGACCTTTGACCCCCGGCAGAGGTGATTACAGTGCCGTGCGGCTGCCTCTCCTGCCTGCTGCTCTGCCTCATTCCTGTCCTGGCTAAGCCCCTGGAGCTGGAGGAGACCTGGCTGTCCCAGAGCATGCTGGGATAGCGCGGGAACAGGGTTCAGTGTGGCAGTGATGGCACGGTGGAGCACTGAAGGGCGATTACCCTGCTGGAGATAGTAGGAATAGCAACACGTTCTGAGGAAAAACCACTTTGGGGGAAGTGTTACCGCATTTGATAGCGTTTAAAAACATTTCAGACATGAGTGCTTGTGTGTGTGTGTGTGTGTGTGTGTGTGTGTGTGTGTGTGTGTGTGTGTGTGTGTGTGTGTGTGTGTGTGTGTGTGTGTGTGTGTGTGTGTGTGTGTGTGTGTGTGTGTGTGTGTCGGGAGACAGGCAAAGTATGCTTACAGGCTTTGACCAGAACGGGTGTGTGTGTCTCTGTGTCTGTGTACACCTTTCACATACTGAATGTGTGAGATTTAGATTTATATCAGTCCCCCTTCACACCAGCAGTGAATAGCAGGTGGTTTTTAGCTCGCAGCCCTGTGTGAGAGTCCTGGGTTTGAGTCCCAGGTGGGCTAGGGTTGTGCACTCACTCCAGTGCAAAGTGTTACCTCATGCGCACCGCGGTACAGCCATCCCTCTGTGTAAATTGGTTACAGAATGTCTCTGTTAAGAATCACATAGACCTGGCTATTTATTAAGCAAATGAATAATAATTAGATGCCCCCTGCAAACAGTTAATTTACCTCTGTTGTTCAACTGAAGCATACGTTGTTTTTTTGCTGTTGAGTCAAAGATCTCAGGCCTTGCACGATAGTGCAGATAATTTGTCTTCTCCTTGCATTTATGTTTGCTCTTTCAGCGCGCGTTATCTAGCTTTAATCTGTCAAAGTTCGCTGTTCTGTCGAGCCCACAGTGTTTTCTGAGTCTGGCACATGTTATAACCGTGGTCATTTGATTCTGTGTTTGGGGTGCAGCAAATTGGTTCTGACGGGCTGTCCACTTCGATGTCTGGCTGGGCCCTGCTCCGGTTTAGGCTGCGCAACCTAGCCGTCACGCTTCAGAGACACGACGTCTGTCAATATCAGAGACTGGTCTCCTATAAACAGAGGTGTGTGTGTGTGTGTGTGTGTGTGTGTGTGTGTGTGACGTTACACTGTGGGGTGCAGCTTTCCTGCAAAACATGAAACAGCCGTTGTATTTCTTTTTGTTTATCTTCTCCATGAGGGAAAGGATTCAAGTATCACGCTGGACGGAGACCGCTGCTCTTAATTAAATGAAAAGAGATATTCAGACTGTTTTGGTTTCTTTTAAAAAAAAAAGCGTTTTGTCTGTTCTCAGTCTTATACTGCACTTCAAACGGTCCTTGATGGAATAGTTTCTGTTTATTTTTTGTATTTTTTTTTTTTTTTTTTTTTTGAAACAAAGAAAAAAAAGAGAGGTTGTTTCAGAAGCAGATTTATGCTCCGTTTGAAAGGGACCGGGTTGAACGGTCGCAGACGCTGGGAGTTGTGTGGGAGAACAGCACGCGCTGACCCGGTCGTCTGACCCTTAAGATCTGTGGAGGGGTGACCTTTTCCCTCGTCCTGGATCCTGGCAGACAGACTCCCCGAGCCTCCCTCCGAGACGGCTAATACTCCGCAGCCCTTGTTTATTACAGTTAACCGGGCCGCTCGCCGCTGTGACA
>NC_083777.1:25573259-25575887 GCF_963514075.1 Conger conger | reverse complement strand
CTGCAGCCGAATCCTTCTGGGTTTACAAAAGCCCCGGAACGGGGAGATAAATCGGATATCTGCCCATGAGCCTGACCTAGACTACCTCGCGTACGGCCAGGTCTGCAGTGAAACTCCAGAAAGTTCTCCTGATTCGCGAGCCTACGTCCCCGCTACAGCGCGTAGTTACAGTGCACACGGGACATCCTGTGCACTGCCAAGAAACACATGCATCAGTGCATGCTCGGAAACATACTAGCGCTGTAATAGTACTGCTTTGTATAGCTTTGCTAATGCGCCCACAGTCTGGCAGCTGTCATCGGGGACTGGATGGACCACCAATGGATGCTTGCTCTCCTGTAGTACAGTGCAGCCTGTAAAGTGTGAAATGGTCACTGGCTTGCTGGCGGGTACACGCAATTCAGTCAAAGCGGGAGACATTTGTCTTGAAATGGATTGAGGTTTTGGGTGCGGAGGGGGGGGGGACAGCACACATGCTCCCAAACATGCATTACAGAAATGATCAAAGAAGAGAGAGCACGTGTGCTGATCTCAAAGTGCACACGCAAACACGTGCGGTAATGCCTGTGTTTCAGACAGCTGTCTTGGGCTGGGTGGGGTGTTTGTGGTATGAGGGGGTTGGTGGTGGTATGGGGAGGGTGTTTGTGGTATGGGGGGGTTGCTGGTGGTATGGGGAGGGTGTTTGTGGTATGGGGAGGGTGTTTGTGGTATAGGGGGAGTTGGTGGTGGTATGGGGAGGGTGTTTGTGCTATAGGGGGGTTGCTGGTGGTATGGGGAGGGTGTTTGTGGTATGGGGAGGGTGGTTGTGGTATAGGGGGAGTTGGTGGTGGTATGGGGAGGGTGCTTGTGGTATGGGAGGGTTGGTGGTGGTATGGGGAGGGTGTTTGTGGTATAGGGGGAGTTGGTGGTGGTATGGGGAGGGTGTTTATGGTATAGGGGGGTTGGTGGTGGTATGGGGAGGGTGTTTGTGGTATGGGGGGGTTGGTGGTAGTATGGGGAGGGTGTTTGTGGTATAGGGGGAGTTGGTGGTGGCATGGGGAGGGTGTTTGTGGTATAGGGGGGTTGGTGGTGGTATGGGGTGGGTGTTTGTGGTATGGGGAGGGTGTTGGTGGTATAGGGGGGTTGGAGGTGGTATGGGGAGGGTGTTTGTGGTATGGGGAGGGTGTTTGTGGTATAGGGGGGGTTGGTGGTGGTATGGGGAGGGTGTTTGTGGTATGGGGGGGTTGCTGGTGGTATGGGGAGGGTGTTTGTGGTATGGGGAGGGTGTTTGTGGTATAGGGGGAGTTGGTGGTGGTATGGGGAGGGTGTTTGTGCTATAGGGGGAGTTGGTGGTGGTATGGGGAGGGTCTTTGTGGTATGGGGAGGGTGGTTGTGGTATAGGGGGAGTTGGTGGTGGTATGGGGAGGGTGCTTGTGGTATGGGAGGGTTGGTGGTGGTATGGGGAGGGTGTTTATGGTATAGGGGGGTTGGTGGTGGTATGGGGAGGGTGTTTGTGGTATAGGGGGGTTGGTGGTGGTATGGGGAGGGTGTTTGTGGTATAGGGGGAGTTGGTGGTGGCATGGGGAGGGTGTTTGTGGTATAGGGGGGTTGGTGGTGGTATGGGGTGGGTGTTTGTGGTATGGGGAGGGTGTTGGTGGTATAGGGGGGTTGGAGGTGGTATGGGGAGGGTGTTTGTGGTATGGGGAGGGTGTTTGTGGTATAGGGGGGGTTGGTGGTGGTATGGGGAGGGTGTTTGTGGTATAGGGGGGTTGGTGGTGGTATGGGGAGGGTGTTTGTGGTATAGGGGGAGTTGGTGGTGGTATGGGGAGGGTGTTTGTGGTATAGGGGGGGTTGGTGGTGGTATGGGGAGGGTGTTTGTGGTATAGGGGGGTTGGTGGTGGTATATGGGGAGGGTGTTTGTGGTATAGGGGGGTTGGTGGTGGTATGGGGAGGGTGTTTGTGGTATAGGGGGGTTGGTGGTGGTATGGGGAGGGTGTTTGTGGTATAGGGGGGTTGGTGGTGGTATGGGGAGGGTGTTTGTGGTATGGGGAGGGTGTTTGTGGTATAGGGGGAGTTGGTGGTGGTATGGGGAGGGTGTTTGTGCTATAGGGGGAGTTGGTGGTGGTATGGGGAGGGTGTTTGTGGTATGGGGAGGGTGGTTGTGGTATAGGGGGAGTTGGTGGTGGTATGGGGAGGGTGCTTGTGGTATGGGAGGGTTGGTGGTGGTATGGGGAGGGTGTTTGTGGTATAGGGGGAGTTGGTGGTGGTATGGGGAGGGTGTTTATGGTATAGGGGGGTTGGTGGTGGTATGGGGAGGGTGTTTGTGGTATGGGGGGGTTGGTGGTAGTATGGGGAGGGTGTTTGTGGTATAGGGGGAGTTGGTGGTGGCATGGGGAGGGTGTTTGTGGTATAGGGGGGTTGGTGGTGGTATGGGGTGGGTGTTTGTGGTATGGGGAGGGTGTTGGTGGTATAGGGGGGTTGGAGGTGGTATGGGGAGGGTGTTTGTGGTATGGGGAGGGTGTTTGTGGTATAGGGGGGGTTGGTGGTGGTATGGGGAGGGTGTTTGTGGTATAGGGGGGTTGGTGGTGGTATGGGGAGGGTGTTTGTGGTATAGGGGGGTTGGTGGTGGTATGGGGAGGGTGTTTGTGG
>NC_083777.1:25450759-25568259 GCF_963514075.1 Conger conger | reverse complement strand
CACACATTAATTTGTTGTGTCAGGAGGTGAGGGAAGGCGATGATGTCACAATGGGAAGTGAGGCAGTTGAGGGGAGACACAGATGCACGCTGGGAGTTGGAGTCCTGTGCAGCAGGATGGCACCGGCCAAAGACAGGCCCGGAGGGCCAGTCGTGTGTCTCTCTCTGCTGTGATTACACCGAGGTTATCGCCAGGCAGAGGAAGCGGAGAGGCGACTATGACCCCCGGGGAGAGGCGATGCGTGCCGACAGGACACGGACAGCCCCCGCGGAGCTCACCGCGGCGTTGCCGTGGCGATGACGGCCCCGCAGCTGGGGCCCCGGAGCGGCCGTTTCCACGGCAACCGGCATTGTTGTGAGGACAGTTTGTTCTCTGATGTCACCGGGGCCTCTGCGGCAGCGGTTCCTAGTCTCCAAACCCCCCCCCCCCCCCCCTCCTTCCACAGATGAGTTCTTCCTCACATATGGTCACTCCATCAAGCTCTGCACCCCACCCCATCCCCTTCCCTGTTGTCATCGTGTCCTGGACCAATGGTATTTCTCTCCTTTTTCTATTTTCTGTAAGAAAAGCACAGAGAAATGAGCCGTATTCTGGCTGTCCCGTCCCAGTTTTTCTACTTCATGGGAGTTCTGGCAGTTGCGACTGTGGAAAAAATTCCATCACTGTCAGCGGTTCTTCCTCTACGCTGGAACTGGACTGAAAAATAGGCATCTTTCCTTATCCCAGAGCTGCGTGTTTCGAGGCACACTGACCCAGTTTGAGTGCGTCTCTACAGACGAGCCAAGGTTGGCATCAACACAGTCGCATGAGTGATAGTTTGGCCACTCTCGGTCTGCGGCTGTATTTTCTGTACGCCGTAAATCTTCCATAGCTTCCACTGTTGTATTGGAGGGTTGGAGATTGATGTGGCTGAGAGGCTGAGTCATGGCTGGGGGGAGGGAGGCTCGGCCTCTGATTGGTCCGTTCGTTAATCCGGGCTTGGCCCGCGTTGACTGAAGCTCTCATTCCCAGCGCCCTTAGTGTTGAGTGATGTTGTCATCATCGGAGGCCTAGGCTGTCCCAGCATGCTCGGGCCCTAGCCCCCGCAGCAGCAGAACAGCCAACTCCCCCGGGCGCTTAAAACGCCTGCACCCGACACCCCTGCCCTCGCAAAAACCCAGCCATTTCAGCCCCTCCCCCTCCCCGTTTCAACAGAAAAACGATTATAAATAAGTTATCTTTCACTTTGTGATTTTATAAATATGTGTGTAAGTGGGCGTGTGTGTTTATGTATGTATGTGTGTGTGTGTGTGCGTGTGTGTGTGTGTATATATATATATATATATATAGTCCTTTCAAAAAGTATTGGAACAGCAACACCAATTCCTTTGTTTTTGAAATACACTGAATACATTTGGGGTTGAGACGAAACGATGAACACGTGACAAGTGTTCAGAATTTTATCTTTCAGGTATTTACACCAAGATGCGTTAAACTACTTTGAGCATAGCACCTTTGGTATCAGACCACCCTTCTCATGTACATGTTTTGACTCAATAGCAAAAACAAAGGAGTTGACCTTGCTGTACCAACACTTTTGGAGGAGACTGTTTGTGTGTGTTTAAATACATTCTCCAGCTGGGGGAGGGCATTGGCACCCCCAGCTAAAAGACAACCCTTACGCTCCCAGTCGAGTGGCATTTCCCAGCGAGTATGGTGCGCTTCTGCTGGGGTGGCACCCCGCCCTGCCCGGGTCCCGGAGTTTCTAACCCGTGCCTCGCACCTCCTTCCAGGACGGGGGCAGTAAATTCGGGAGGCCCCGGAGCCCCCTGGCAGCCCTGCGGAGCTCCGCGCTGTTGCCCCATCAATCGTCCCGCGCGGATGCCAGGAATTCTCACGTTGTAACTCAACCGAAATAACAGCTCTGTCGCCTCGGAATGGCCGCACTTTCCCTATTCAAATCCACCCATTTTACAAACCGCCTGTCTTTACATACCACTCCCCCCTGACAGGTACGTGGAGGTGTACGCTACCTGAGACCGGCCTTGCTGTGTTCGGGCAAGCCGCCGTCGGTGTGCGTACAGGCAAATTCCACTCTGTCTGCATGTGAGCTTTGCATGTTTTGCATTTTTGGGATTATTCGGAACATGATGGGGTACAGTCCAAAATATTTATCTTTATTGGTTTCGGGTTTATTAATAGATCCGGGTATTTGCCTAGATCACATGCATTCAGTTTGAGCCTGAGGACAAATATTTTACATACACACACACACACACACACAATGTTATACTGTATGGGCAGTAAAGTAGTAGAGTAGTAAAATTTCCACGTTTTGTATGCACAATCAAAATGGAAGCAGGATTTCCACCTGACTGCTGTGGAACAATAAAACATTGTGGCTGGTTCCAGTAAAACAGTTGAAGTGCTAGTGATCACGAACAATGGCATAAACAAGGTTGGAAAGGGCATGTCGTCACGGGGGATACTGTGGTGAAGGCTTTGCATAATTTGGCTTTTAAAACGTTATTAAAATTGATATTTAAGATTAATAAAATTTCTTTAACTTAAATGAAAAGCGACAGAAGTGACTAAAACAAACCCTGGCCAGCCCCCCCAACACACACGCACGCTTTGCGCTTTCTTGTCAGTATGGACCCAGTCCATGGGGATAAAAACAAAATGGCCGCCGATAGCTGGACTGTTCGGTGCAAACAGAGGCAGGGCAGGGAGCTACCTCTCCCGGCTGTCCTCAAACACGCCCCCAACGGCGAGCCGCTAGGCGAGGGGCCATCTGGGCTGCAGAGGCTCCGAGGACTGTAACCAAAGTTCAGTCCCCCCCCCCCCCCTCCCTCACCCTCCCCCGTTCCCCTCTCCCCTCTCTGCCTGGTCCGTGTCGCTCCATTCAGCCCTCATCCATCTCATGCATCTCCAAAACCCCACGGTGCCTCTGCGGCCGCGCCTCGGCCCCGATACGCCGGCTCGGGTTACGCGTCCATCTGACGATGGAAAACATCGAGAACCCCCCTCCCCCCCCCCCACCAGGTAATGTACTGGTCACCCGTGCAACCCTCCAACTTTTAAGGGCCTAAGCAGATTACGGCCCTCAAATTCAATTTGCCCACACACATATGGCCCTAACTGTATGTGTCATAACTTAATTATCAATTACACCCTGTGCGTGTGCTGCAAGGTATAGTTTCGCTCTTTTTTTTTTTTTTCTGGCGTTGGAAAAACATTTTCTTTTCCTTTCCTTTTTTTTTTTTTTACTTTATTTTCTTTCACAATCACGGGTTCTGACAGCATCCAGATGTATTAAACACACTCCCCAGGTGAGGACTCATCGCTTTGGACTCGGGACGACATTAACCTTTAACCTCCTGATTGAACCCACAGCGCCGAAACCCTAATGCGAAACCCCGAGGTTGCGAGTCCATTTCGCGGTTGTGTTGGACCGCAACAGAATTTGACCTGAGCGTGGCTGTTTCCCGTCCGCAGGGGGGACACGTGATCCGCACCGTAGCTGCGGGACCGGATGACTCTGAGGGTAGAGTCTCGCTTTCGTTTCTCCCTCGCGCTGGCCCGCTGAACTCAGGGTGACGGCGCACCACCCCGCCACCCCCGCGCCCTCGTCACGCTCCTGAGGAACGCGGAGGACCACAGACAGACCGCAGCCCGGCGAGGCGTTCCAGCTCCAGTCGGAGAGGCGCTTCCGTAACCCGCCGCAGAGGGAGGCTTTCTCTGATCTCCGGGGCGGCCTGCAGTGTAGTGGTTAAGGTAAATGACTGGGACACGCAAGGTCGGTGCTTCTAATCCCAGTGTAGCCACGATAAGATCCGCACAGCCGTTGGGCCCTTGAGCAAGGCCCTTAACCCTGCATTGCTCCAGGGGAGGATTGTCTCCTGTTTAGTCTAATCAACTGTATGTCGCTCTGGATAAGAGCGTCTGCAAAATGCCAATAATGTAATGTAATCTTCACGCTAATCTGACCTCCATCCACCAGGGGGCAGTGTGTAAGGAGGGGGAGCGGTGGTTCGGTAGGGGTGGGAATTTGTCCCAGAGATGTGGACGGGACTTTCTCTGCATTGCTACCTATGAGAGCATAAATGCCATGATTGGAACCCACAGGTAGCTCCTTCGTCGAAGACGGCAGGGAAATGGGCTGGGTTCGGCAGGTGGTTTCTGCAGTCCCAGGTGAGTCCGTGTTAAAACCAGAAGGTTTTGAGAGGGGTGGAAGGAGGAGGAGGAGGAAAGGCGAGAGGAAGAAGGGCAAGGAGGGAACATAGGATGAAGGCGTCTAATGAGCAGCAGACTCTAGGAAGGGTGGGGGTTGGAAGACCGTGTTTTGAATTAAAATGAAAATGGGGACCCCGGTTGCATGACATTACATTACATTATTGGCATTTTGCAGACGCTCTTATCCAGAGCGACGTACAGTTGAGTAGACTAAGCAGGAGACAATCCTCCCCTGGAGCAATGCGGGGTTAAGGGCCTTGCTAAAGGGCCCAACGGCTGTGCGGATCTTATTGTGGCTACAATTAGATTAGATTAGAACCACCAACCTTGCGGGTCCCAGTCATTTACCTTAACCACTACGCTACAGGCCGCCATTTGAGGCCCTCCTTCCCACGCTGCCTGGTCCCTGCCCGGCGTCCGGGACGGGATGCGATCAAAGGCCATCCCGGTGTCCTCGCCCGGGTGCTGAAACCCATCTGCGCTGGCGATCACGGGACGTGAGCAGAGAGGGGAGCCCGGGAGGCAGATTCCCAGTGGAAATTCCTAACGAGCTCCGTTTAAGATAATGGGACAGACCTTAATCCCAAAAGAGGTTTCTCCACTTTCAAACCACCCAGGATTAGCACGGCCTGTACTTAGGCATTAGCAGTCAGGAAGCAGTCATTTCCTCATTTAAATTTGCGGCCGGCTATTTCGGTCACCAGACACAAACATCATTTGGAGAATAACAACAGAAAAGAACCTGCTGAGCTCATCAGAGCAGATGATTCCAGGATAAAAGGCCTCTCCCCCCCACTCCCGAATTAAAACGTGACTGCCATTTTGAAAGTTTCTGGGGGTATACCATGGGTGAGTAGGGGTGTGTGTGTGTGTGTGTGTGTGGAACCACAGGTGTGCAGGTGTGTAGATGTGTTCAGGTGGGTGCTGGGGGGGGGGGGCAAAGGTCACAGGAGCGGATAGGGGAGGGGCGCCACTGACCTCCCCTTCAATCAGTGCCTGATGGACTGAAGTGTGGGGGGGGGGGTAAGAGAGAGATGGGAAGAGAGGAAGCGGAAGATCCAGCTGCCAAATGAGAGGCGAGGAGATTGAGGTGGAGAGGCGCTTTTATCGAGTCCGTGGGCATTTATTAAAAACTGCCTGCTTCGTAATTGGTGCTTCCAAGCAGCTGGGAGATTCCCCGCAGAGTGGGATTCCTTTCATCCGTAATTCCCTGAACCCCCCCCACCACGGTCACACTGTTCCAGCAGAGGCATAAAGCCCCCAGCCCCCACCCACCCCCCCGCGCGCTCGCCCCAGCTCCCCGGAGAGACGCCCTCTTCCTGCGCATTCCTGCAGGGTTCTCCATGGGGCTCATAGTAAACACACCGGGAGTGGCGAAGGAGGAGTGCGCTTCACAATATTTCCTTTGGGTAGTAAATCGAAGGGCACGCGAGAGATTTATATTGTGAGTGATATTTACCGGTAAGACCAGGGAGGGAACAAAGAGTCAGGCCCCCCCCCCCCCCCAAAAGCACTGCCTGGAGGAAGGCTCTTATCTCACTTCAGTATGGGAACCGTGCCATTATTTGGGCGACTTGTGTAAGAGCTGGGCCTAAACTTAGACAGATAATCTCTCCTGCCCATCAGTCAGGGCTTATCTGACAGAGAGCACAGAGAGGAGGTGGGGGGGGGCACATCAGGGGATGGGACATATGGAAAAATATGTTTTTAAATCTAGTGGGTGTTTCAGCATGTGGGATAGTGGGAGCATGGAAGTAGGTGTGTTTATGAGTGTGGGTGTGTGTGTGGGATTGGGGTGTGTGTGTGTAGGAGTGTGTGTGTGGGATTGGGGTGTGTAAGAGTGTGTGTTTAGGGAGTGTGTATGAGTGTGTATGTGATTGGGGTGTGTGAGTGTAGGAGTGTGTGTGTGGGATTGGGGTGTGTGTAAGAGTGTGTGTTTAGGGAGTGTGTATGAGTGTGTATGTGATTGGGGTGTGTGTGTGTAGGAGTGTGTGTGTGGGATTGGGGTGTGTGTAAGAGTGTGTGTTTAGGGAGTGTGTATGAGTGTGTATGTGATTGGGGTGTGTGCGTGAGTGTGTATGTGTTTGGGGTGTGGTGTTTTGGTGCTGGGGTCAGGGTGGGCGCAGTGTGTGTGGGATTGGGATGTGTGTGTGTGTTTAGGGTGTGGGTTCAGAGTGGGCGCAGTGTGTGTGGGATTGGGATTGGGGTGTGTGTATGTTTGGGGTGTGTGTGTGTGTTTTTGGGGTGTGGGTTCAGAGTGGGCACAGAGTGTGTGGGATTGGGATGTGTGTGTGTTTGGGGTGTGTGTGTGTTTGGGGTGGGCGCAGTGTGTGTGTGTGGGGGGTTGGGATTGGGGTGTGTGTGTTTGGGGTGTGTGTTTGGGGCGGGCGCAGTGTGTGTGGGACTGGGATTGGGGTGTGTGTGTTTGGGGCGGGCGCAGTGTGTGTGGGATTGGGATTGGGGTGTGTGTGTTTGGGGTGTGTGTTTGGGGCGGGCGCAGTGTGTGTGGGATTGGGATTGGGGTGTGTGTGTGTGGGATTGGGATTGGGGTGTGTGTGTTTGGGGTGTGTGTTTGGGGCGGGCGCAGTGTGTGTGGGAGGCCCGTGGGGGTGAGTCGGGGTGTTGAGTAGAGGGCGGGGGCGAGGGCCCAGGCCGATCGCAGGACCGATAAACGAGCCGCTCGCTCAGCCGACGGGAACGGAATTTTCCATCTGGCTCAAGTCGAGGCACGGCCGGCCCCTGGCACACAGCTGTTTACTTTTAAAAGCATATTTTTACAATTGTTCGCAATTTCCTGATCACACACTGGCAGACATGAGTCTTGACTTTGAACTCTGAAGCGCCTTGTACCCACTTCGCCACTGGCGTTTCCACACCAGTCTCTCCCCCCGCTCCTCTCCCCGCCAACCCCCCCCCCCCCGCCTCCCCCCCAGGCCCTGAACCACACTGCCATATTCTCACACCCTGCAAGCTCTGACCTCCCCTACTCCCCAACACGCCTCCTCCCTCTTCCAAGAGGGGGTCGGGGCACAGCTATACCACACAGCTCCCAAACCGCACCTCCATAACTCGGGCACAGCAAAACTCTAACCCGTGGGACATGCATATAGACTTATATTTTTTTACTACTTTTTTTTTTTTTTTTTTTTTTTATGCTGTAAGGATGATGTGAAATCATTGTTTTTATATTGCTCTAAAATGACTTGCAAATGTGAAAAGGAGTGGAGCTCTACCCTGCAGGCCTGGAATGGTAATATTGTCTTTAGCTGAACACGGGGTATTCATTTAGATGAGGGTGTACAAACGTCAACGCTAAACGCTAAAGAGCGAGTACGGCCCTCACATCAACCGCGCTTCAGCCTTTCCCCGGTTACGCAATGACTACACGTTCGACTTATAACTGATACATCGGACAGGTAGGTGTGTAAATAATGGGATCGTATTTTGTTGTCGCCCGTTTTCCGTTCACGCCGAGCTTTTTTTCCCACACAGACGCGACCGCACGCAGGCCTAGATTCAAATCTCTGCCGTAGGAGCCGGCTAGGAAGAGCAACCAGGCGAACAGGTTCTGTGTCTGCGCTGGGGGCCGTCTTGCGCTGAGACACAACAGCAGTCACGCCCAGCGCCCCTGCCGTCACTTCCTCCGTTTGTCTGAAGGCCGTGTTTGCGGACCTCAACCAGACCGTTACGGACTGAGTAATTCAAGATAAGGTCTGTTTTGAGTGTGTAAATATGCTGGTCTGTGCTCTGATCATATTTGCATGAACCGTCTTCAGATTCCCATGCAGACATGTACACACACGCACACACAGCCTCTCTGGACCGCTCATAGACAGGCGCACACACACTAATTCTGCAGTACACACACTCGCATACAGACACACATTATGTACCGTATGTAGAATGAGACACACACTCACACACACACACACACACTAATTCTACAGTAAGCGCACACTCGCATACAGACGCACATTTTGTACCGTATGTAGAATGAGACACACACTCACACACACACACACACACACACACACTAATTCTACAGTAAGCACACACTCGCATACAGACACATTATGTGCAGTATATAGAATGTTCTGGGCCCTCGGTAGGCTGTGTTAGCATGTGTGTCTCTCGCTGGAGGAGTTCTGGGCCCTGGGTAGGCTGTGTTAGCATGTGTGTCTCTCGCTGGAGGAGTTCTGGGCCCTGGGTAGGCTGTGTTAGCATGCGTGTCTCTCACTGGTGGAGTTCTGGGCCCTGGGTAGGCTGTGTTAGCATGTGTGTCTCTCGCTGGAGGAGTTTGGGGCCCTGGGCAGGCTATGTTAGCATGTGTCTCTCGCTGGAGGAGTTCTGGGCCCTGGGTAGGCTGTGTTAGCATGTGTGTCTCTCACTGGAGGAGTTCTGGGCCCTGGGTAGGCTGTGTTAGCATGTGTGTCTCTCGCTGGAGGAGTTCTGGGCCCTGGGCATGTGTGCCCCTCACTGGAGGAGTTCTGGGCCCTGGGTCGGCTGTGAGGTACGGTCGGTTTCAGCAGCGGGGCGAACGTAGGCCTGCCCTGACCCAGCCCCACCCTCCTCCCGCTCCCAGCATGGCCTCAGACCCGGGTTCTGTCTGCACACGCTGAGCGGTCACACTGTGTTTCCACACTGGAATGTGTTATTGAGCAACAGCCCCAGAACAAGAGTCCCAGCCCTTTCTCAAAGTAATCAGATCCAGCCCAGTGATCCTCTCTCTCTCTCTCTCTCTCTCTCTCTCTCTCACACACACACACACACACACACTCTTTTTCTCCCACACACACACACACTCTATCTCTCTCTCTCTCACACACACAGACTCTCATACACTCTTTCAAACACTCTTTTTCTCTCACACACAGACTCACTCTTTCTCATATACACACGCTCACTCTCTCACAAACAAGTTAATTCTCTCTCTCACACACACACACACTCTCTCCATCTCTCACACACTATTTTTCTCTCACACACAGACTCACTCTCTCTCATACACAAGCTCAATCTCTCTCACACAGAAGTTAATTCTCTCTCTCACACACACACACACACACACACTCTATTTTTCTCTCTCTCACACACACACACACATACACGTACCCAAGCCTTATGCCATTTAACGTAAGAACGAGAATGTTCCAGAAATTGATTTCAAATGACTGTTTATTCTCAATCAAAGAAATTTGCCAAAGAAGAGTGATTATGTGGGACTCAGAGGTTGGAGTCACATCATGTGTATGAATCATTCACAATAATTTCTATTTACTGTCGTGTAAAGCAACAGGAAACAAGAAATGTTTGCAGTCTCTCCCTCTTTCTCTCTGCGACTCCATCTGTTCATCTCCACCGATAGAGGAGAGAGGGAAAAACACAAATAAAATAATCCACAGCGGCTTCCTTAAGGAAATGCATTTGGATAGCTTTCGCTCTCCTTTCAGCATTATTCCATTAAATCTGTCCAAAGCTTTAAAAAAAAAAAAAGAAGGTGTTTTCAATAATTACAGACAGACGTGCTGAACCGGGCACATCTGCATAACAATAATATTAATAATAAGAATTTTAAAACTGCATTCATTTCGCATGAGTGACTCACACACTCTGTTGGGCTAGTCCAAAGGCCATTGCTATTTGTGGGTGCTTTCTTAGTTGGCCGCTTTGGCAGAAATTAATATCAAATGTGTTCTGCAGCTCATAAATCATGGCTGTCCGGTGGAATTTTCCCCCTTTTTTTGGAGGAGTCATGCGTAACAGGAACAGGCACTGTTCAGTCTCACTGTTTCGTGAGGGAAAGTTTGGGACTGGCTGTCCAGTTGTTTCGTGCCCCAGATACCTGTTCCACGGAAGGATGTGGGGTGCCGTCTGGCATTTCGGGAGAAGGTTTGGAACAGTGTGGAACGGCTCGAGGTTTGGAGACAGCGGGTTTATTCAGCGCAGAGCGCTATATTTTGTGGGTGTTGTTTCCGAGTGATGTAGAGGCCGGGGAGACACCCTGTTGCATTATGGGGCAGGATGAAAAAGAACAAGTTAGTTGTGGGCATTCTGGGAAGGAAGAAGTAGCAAATCTAAGCGGTTGTGTGGAAAGATTAATTTCAAGACCATAGAACTATAAGGTTCATATTGTACATTCAGAGTACTTTTAGGGTGTCTGTCTTTGAATCTTTGAGGAACCGCCCTGCAGTTCAGTCTCGCTGTGTTAGGATGTGAAAGCTCAATATCTAAAAACTATTCGGAACGCAGGTAGACCCTTCAGTCGATGACCACGAATATGACAAAAAACTGCCTTTTTAAGAAAATGTTTTCTCCGCGCGTCGCAGATCGAAAGGCCCCCCGGCCCCCTCCCGCAGGTGCGGGGGCTCGGAGCGCGGGAATCTCCCCGCTCCGCGGCGTCTCGCTCGCTGGGATTAAGTCGGATCATCGGCTGTCAAAATGGAGCAGGGACCCCAAACCAACACTGGGCCTTGGGCCGGGAGGAACAATGGCCCGGGACACGTGTTGGTTTTACAGATCTGGGCCCTGGGAGGCACCAGGGGTTTGGGGTGGAGGGGGGTGGTGGTGGTGGGGGGGGGGGGGGGGGTCGGATCGCAGCCAGTGGGAGGGGACATGGTAAAGGTAGACTCGGCCAATGAGGAGAGCTTTAGGCGTTTTGAGGTGGCGGGCCAAGGAGGGTGGCATAGTCATGGGTGGTGCGTGGAAGGCGGGGGGAGTAGGTTCAGCGCAGGGGGGAAATGAGGACAGGAATGCGGAGGGGGGTGGGGGTGCTGAGGTGGGCAGGAGAGCAGAGCCGCGCTGTCAAAGCCCCGTAATCTCCGCCGTGAGGGGTGAGTACACACAGCGAGGAGGGCGGGGTGTGGGGACTGTCCCGTCTCTCCTGCATCACTGAGCCATCAGCCGGGGAGCGGGGCTATGTGCCGCACCGGGGCGGGACCGACCCGACGGACCGGGTCACGTGACCCGACGGACCGGATCAGAACATCTGCACAAACCAGACGGGCCAATGTCGCCACGTTGTACAATGTTCAGTGTCAATTCTGCTCTAATACTGTACTTATGAGTCTAATACAGTCCATTATGTACTCTGTAAGGGTTGAATTAACACTGACTTAGGACTGCCTGTAGTGAAGTGGTTAAGGTACATGACGGGGACCCGCAAGGTCGGTGGTTCGATCCCCGGTGTAGCCACAATAAGATCCGCACAGCCGTTGGGCCCTTGAGCAAGGCCCTTAACCCTGCATTGCTCCAGGGGAGGATTGTCTCCTGCTTAGTCTAATCAACTGCACGTCGCTCTGGATAAGAGCGTCTGCCAAATGCCATCAATGTAATGTAATGTAATGTAATGTAATGTAACGTCTATGACTTTATTCCATTCATTTCACAGGGTTATCTCCACAGCTGTGCTCCACAACTGATTTCCCACACGAGCGATAAAGGCTTGGCGGGGCTGAACTGACTTGCGAGCGTCACCGGTGGTGATTGATGAGACGCAGTCGGGGCTGACTGTATCCCATCAGCCCTAGGGAGACGCTGCAGCTCTGTGTGACTCAGACAGCAGTGGCGTAGTGTGGGTTCGATACCGGAGTGCCGGGCCCATCCACACACCCGAACAGAGCTTTAACAGGGTGTGAGCCACCCAACAGCCGGACTGCGGCCATTTTGTCTTTCCCACTCCCTGTCTGTTGCATACTCTCTCTCCCTCATCATTTTCCTCTCATTCTTGTGGTTGCTCTCTTTTTCTCATTTGTTGATGCAGCGCTACAGTGAATGTGGAATCTCTCTCAGTCTTTCCTGCCTTGTCTTGTAGCCCTTCCTCTGGTCATCTTGAGGGAAAGCTGGAAGGCCTAGTGCCTCTACTCTCTCAGGACTCTCCTCAGCCCCATCCCTCTCTCTCTCTGTCTCTCTCAGTCTTTTTTCTCAATCTGTTCTCTCATATCTCTTCTCAATCTCTGTTCAGTCTTTCTCCCATTCTTGCTGTTCATTCATTGACTGTTCTCAGTCTCCCTCTTTCTGTCTCTTTGAAATCTCTTGCTGACTCTTCCTCTCTCATCCCCTCTCTCACTTTCCCCCCTCCCTCTCTCTCTCTCTAGCTGTGTGTTGGCTCTATCTCTCATTCCCTCTTTCCCCCCCTTTCTCTCTCTCTCTCTCTCTCTCTCTCTCTCTCTCGAGCTGTCTGTTGGCTCTCCCCTTTCTGCACCTATCTCTCACTCCCTTTCTCCCCTCTCTCTCTAGCTGTTTGTTGCCCCCCCATCTCACTCCCCCTCTCCCCCCCTCTCTCACTCCCCTCTGTCTGTTGGCTCTCCCCCTCTCTCTCTCTCCCCCCCTCTCTCACTTCCCTCTGTCTGTTGGCTCTCCCCCTCTCTCACTCCCCCTCCCCCCCCCTCACTCCCCTCTGTATGTTGGCTCTCCCCCCCCCTCTCTCTCTCTCTCTCCCCCCCTCTCACTCCCCTCTGTCTGTTGGCTCTCCCCCCCTCTCTCTCTCTCTCTCTCCCTCTCTCTCCAGCTCAGTGATGAGTTCCAGTGGCTGCTGGGCCCTGTGTGTCTGCGCCGGCCTCCTGCTGACAGACTCCGGCGTCTTCCTCCTGGAGGTCCGCGGCGCGGCGCGATGACAGCGCTATGGCGACGGCGCTGCTTTCGTCCGCCGTTTCCCGCCACGAGACGCGGCCTAACAAAGGTCTTCCCAGCATCCCCCTGTGCTCTCCCAGTCACGGCTTCAAAGAGGCGCGAAAATATGCCCGGGATTAAAGAGGTGCTTGGGTGTGTGCACACTTTGAGTGTGTGTGTGTGTGTGTGTGTGTGCGCGAGCATGTACAGGTAATTGTTGTTTTGTTTTTCCGCTTTCCAGGGCGGGATGGGGAGGCGCGTAAAGCCCAGCTTTACTCCGATGAGCCGATTTTGACCTCATGTTGAGATGTACGTAATTGACAGTTTACTTTGAGCGATAATGCAACGGTGCCGACCGCAAGCCCCTAGACTGTTATTAAAATTACTCATTCTGCGCTCGCGCAAGCTCGCCTGGCGCAGCCTCATGTAATGGCGGTGTAATGACAGCGCTTGTGAAGTCAGTGGAATGTTTGTTCAGCTCCAGTCCGGCCTCCGAGGATGGCAATGAACGCAGGCCCCGCTGCCTGGAAGGAATGATGTCACCGCCTTACCCTGACGGCCCTGGAGACCGCTACAGCGGCGTAGCTTCATTTCCACTAACATTACTCGACTTCGGGCGACCCAAGAACATTGTGTCCTGTTGTGTGCAGCCCGCCTGCTGGAATGAAGCGTCGCGCATATTAACTCCCAAAACAAACAAAAAAATGTTACTTACAGTTCAGCAGATCAACAAAATGTAAAAATGATTTTCAAGGCTTGTGCTGTGCCTTGGCTACACTACACTATGAGGCCTGAAGTCTGCTGCCGTTCTGAACTCTCTGTCGTTACTCTTTGCGCATTAATTCTTTTCTCCACCATTTTACAATTCTGATATTGACTGTGCATTTCAGTGTGCGGATAGACCCCTCTCTTTCATTCCGTGGTTACACAAAACAAATCTTCCATTTCCAGGTGCAAATTACAAATTTTGTAAACTGAAAGGCATGCCAGGCTTGCTAAGAATCACTTTTCCTGACAAAAAGACATTTGGAAACAGTGGGCCTTGTTACAGTTTTGTGTATAATAAATACAAGCCTGTCAGGTTTCATAGGGCCTCCACAGCAACATACTAATGGTTGTGTAGCCACTGACAGCCATCAATTCTGCATTCAGGGAAATATTTACTGAATCTTTCTGCACATCCAAAAGTATTTTTCACAAGCCAACCACTTTATCTTGTGCAGATAAATCGGTAGAAAGATTGCCGCAGGTTTGCAACAGCTGAAACCCTTTTTGTACTCAGTACGCAGTACTTTTCAGACACGTAAACGATTATCTGTCTGGCGCTCGGTATTTATTCCATTCTGTTTTTCAGATGAAAGGAAAAGGCCACAATTTCATGAAGAAAAAAACGAAAACATTTAATGTCAATGAAAATGAAAGGATAACTAAATCTGGCCTTGTGAAGATAGAAACAATGACAAGCCATTGAAGACAACTCAATAGGCTGCAAAACAATACGCCAGCAAGCAACTCCAAACCCACAGAATAAGTATATTATTATTAGCTTGTATATATTTGGCAGAGGGCCTTTACTGCAGTGCCTAATAGAGCCCTCAAAGATAATCATATAGACAGAGGGGAAACAGATGGTGAATGTAATGCACTGTACTGTGAGAAAGGGATAAGGGCGCAGTGGCAAAAGTTGGGGGCTTCAGTTTAACTCCATTTACCCTGATCTCAGATTATTCAAACGTTCCCCTGCGAGAGCTTCTGCTCAATGTACCACTCGGAAAGCCCGCCTAGTGTCTTCGTTAACATGTCATAACACAAATCATTGTCAACAATGTAAATTATTTATGAAGGGAACCGTAAGTTATCTAAAATGTCGCTCCTGCTAAATGTGACATGACGCAGCTGAATCCTTTTCAGCTGGATGCCTACCATCAGACCAAATATCCTGTCAAATGTTTAGGAATTACTTCTAAACATGTTGTGATGTAGAAATCTTCTACATGTTCCACGAGTCAGTCCTTGGCATCTGCTTTGAAGAAAGTGTGACCGATACAATATTGCCATTTTATTTTATTTGGTATGGTATAATGAGGAACACAAATACTTGTTTGGCAAGACTTACATTACATTACATTAATGGAATTTGGCAGATGCTCTTATCCACTGCGATGTACAGTTGATTAGACTAAGCAGGAGACGATCTTCCCCTGGAGCAATGCAGGGTTAAGGGCCTTGCTCAAGGGCCCAGTGGCTGGATTTTATTGTGGCTACACCGGGGATTGAACCACTGTCCTTGTGGGTCCCAGTCATGTACCTTAACCTCAACGCTACAGGCAGCCCCGACTTATTATGTAAATGATTTTGGCTCTCATACATACAAGGAGAGAAATGCTTGCTAAGCTAACTGCATGAAAACCCTGTTTTAGGGTCATGTAATACTTATGTAAGTTGCCTCCATTCATGTGTGCTGAGCCATTTTTAGCACAAGGTAACTGCATGTGTGTACTAGTGTCTTTATCCGTGTACAATGAGCAGTGCTAAGCAGGCTTATAGCGGCTTGCGTGTACGAGGGCTGAATGACTCGTCTGTATCCATGTACACTGAGTAGTGTGTAGCAGGCTTCATGTTAATGTGTATACTAGAACTGAATGGCTGTTTCCCTGATGTAGCGACTATAGGTGCGTCAGCTTCTGAAGGTAGTGAGTCCATAAAGGGAGAAAAACCGATTCATAAATGCATCAGGAACAGAAGTCATTCAGAAGTCTGAAAGGTTTATGACTTTCCAACCATTGTGAGATTTTTAAATCCAGAGAAAGTGCGATTCCCTTTCGGTTAATGCTGACCCTTTGGCATCAGTGGTAGCACACCGCTTGACGTCCATACGGCATAATTGTGTGTGCTACATCTGGCTTCATGCCTCATTCAGTGAGTCCATAACTCTTTAAGGATTTCAGGTTGTACTGTACAGGTCTTTAATCATCTGGGATAAGGAGGGAGGGGGTGGGGGTAGGGGAGTGGATCATGCGCTCAGCACCTGTAGCGCAGTTCGCCGGCAGACTGAAGATGTTAGAGGGGATTTGGCCGGGCCCCGTGTTTCCCAGACTGCCCTGTGAAAAGGGGGCTTGTTCCCCGGGCCCCGGCGCCGGGCGGCGGCTGCCAGGATCCCGCGGCGGATCTCTTTGAGCCGCCGGCCGTGTCAGCGCGTCCCGGGCCGGCGGCGTGCCGGGCCTTGATGTGGCAGCGGGGGGCGATAGCGGAGCGCGGAGAGATCTGGGCCCTCTGCCCGCGTCTCCCGTTTCCCTTCCCCGAAACGTGCCGTCCCCCCCACACCCCCTCGTCACTCATTCAGCACGTCCGGCGGTCTGTAGGCCTCCTGCCTCCCTCCCTGGCTCCCTCCTCTGCTCTCTCCACCAACCTGCCTGGCTCCCTCCTCTGCTCTCTCCACCAACCTGCCCGGCTCCCCCCCTCTGCTCTGCTCTCTCCCTGACCTGCCTGGCTCCCTCCTCTGCTATCTCCACCAACCTGCCCAGCTCCCCCCCTCTGCTCTGCTCTCTCCCTGACCTGCCTGGCTCCCTCCTCTGCTCTCTCCACCAACCTTCCCGGCTCCCCCCCTCTGCTCTGCTCTCTCCCTGACCTGCCTGGCTCCCTCCTCTGCTCTCTCCACCAACCTTCCCGGCTCCCCCCCTCTGCTCTGCTCTCTCCCTGACCTGCCTGGCTCCCTCCTCTGCTCTCTCCACCAACCTGCCCAGCTCCCCCCCTCTGCTCTGCTCTCTCCCTGACCTGCCTGGCTCCCTCCTCTGCTCTCTCCACCAACCTTCCCGGCTCCCCCCCTCTGCTCTGCTCTCTCCCTGACCTGCCTGGCTCCCTCCTCTGCTCTCTCCACCAACCTGCCTGGCTCCCTCCTCTGCTCTGCTCTCTCCCTGACCTCCCTGGCTCCCTCCTCTGCTCTCTCCACCAACCTGCCCGGCTCCCTCCTCTGCTCTCTCCACCAACCTGCCCAGCTCCCCCCTTCTGCTCTGCTCTCTCTCCACCGACCGGCCCCCACCCCCCAGGCCACTGTACCCCAGCTGAGAAGAAGACATTTCCGCTGTGAAGCAACCCGGGACACCAGCACGCTGGCTAAGCTCAAATGCATCATGAGGTTTCACCCGGAACCAAGGTGAGTCAACCGGACGCAGACATGTACATCTGGCAGAATGTCACTTTCAGTGTCTATTCTTAGTCCGTGTAGACGCGGTCTTGTGGGCATCAAAGCCGCGTTGATGTGTCGGTAATAGAAGCCCAGCACCAGTGCCATTAACGGACTACAATCAGCACCGCAACAACAAAGATAATGGAGAACTACAAAGACCAGCATTAAGGGAGATAGTGTACGCCCACACTTACAGTAGAGAACAGGTGTGCCCTTGCAGGTGGGTGCCACGTTGGCGCACAGCAGGTGTTGGCTGCCGTCTCAGCTTCCTCAATCCATCTCTGACGAGGCCTAGTTAAGTCAAGCTAAAAGTCCGTGTGAGTACTGTGAAATGGTTCCGTGCGGTCCAAATATCCACCCCCAGACAATCACTCTGAAAAAAAAAATGAAAAAAAAAACCCGGGGGAGCTGAGTTCCTCCGTTAGGCGGACTGCCTTGTCCCGCCAGACAAATTGCACAGGCATTCATCAAGAGCAGCCCATCCAATAGGCTGCTATTACTCATGAAATTAATCTGGATGGTCCAGGAGGATGTGGTCGGGCGGCCATTTTGCGCAACAAAGCCAGGGCTCTGCAGAGGATGGGCGATGGCGGTGGGTGGGGGTGAGATTTGGAATTTTGGAAGACCGGCGATGGGGTTGGGGTTCGGCTGATAAAGCCAGAAGGAATTTTAGGACAATGGTTTGAAAAGGGTTTATTTTTCATCTAATGTATTAGACTGGAAAGTCGGCGAACATAGCTGATAGCTGGGGAATGTCACCACAGGGTCAACTGTTTTTACACCATGGCAGAAGGAACATTTTTAAAATCTAAATCTAAAACTCATCGTATTCACGTACACTCACGCACATGCAAGCTTGTCAAATGCAGGCAACCGCACACGTGCAGAAACCCGTGTACGTCAGTCTTTGGGCAGATATTTAATGCTTTATCCGAGACCTCACACAGACTTCCAACACAGCGAAGGAGCTCACACATGCGCACGCTGCCCCGCGTATACACAGTGGAGATACACACGCACGCACTCTGTCATAAAAACTCAGCAGAATAACGGCAAGCTTCTTTCAGTACATTTCCAGGAAGACCATTCGCAGAGGTGAAACTGGCGCAGACGTCGACCGTTGCGGTTCTGTTCTTTTAATTATGTTAATGAGAGTAGAGGGAAGACTGAATCATCCCCCCCACCCCCCCCACCCACCCCCTTGTGTTCCTGACCTGGCCGCTTGCTCCTAACACAATGTTCAGGGCAAGAGGCTTCGGCCTTTCCGGAACGTTCCACCGCACTTCTGTTGCCTCGGTGTTCCTGAGCTATTTCTCTCGTCACCTCTCCTCCGCCAGAGCGGGAGGAGCGGGGCTCCCAGCAGACGTCGGCCCTTCCTGTTGTTTTTCAGAGTCGCACATGTGCTCCCGCGGGCCACCGGGAACACCAGAGAGGAAGAGCGTTCACAATGAGCCAGAACCGACGGGGACACAAGCGGCATTGTGGGACGCCCGGAGGGAGACGGAGGTCCGCTTGCGCGCCGCTTTCCAGCGCTCTTTCCAAATGCTGACAGCGGACCGCCTCGAGCTCGGGAGGACCACAGTTTCATTGACAAAAGAGCTCATGAAGCCAGACACATTTTAAGAATCCCTGCTGGAGAAAAAAAAAAAAAAAAAAAAAAAAAAAAACGGCTCAAGCTAGCTGAAACAGCTGGTTTGTGCAGTTCTGACCAGCTTCAGGCTCTACGTGGTTTGACCAGCTCAAGCCTTCTTTAACACTCATTCATTCTCAATTTCTTTTTTTTACTAAAAGAACAGAAAAGTAGAGAAACGCCAGAGTTTGTGTACCATTATTCGGTGAGCAGACGTGACCTTCGACCCCCATTCTGCCGTTCCCCTTGCGCTCGCTCCCCTGTGGCAGCGCTGACATTCCACTCAGCAGCAGACTTCCCGGTGGGGATCACGTGGGAAACGAAAATCACAATAATTACTTAAGTTGCGAGTAGCTCCTGGCAGCCCATATATAACAGCCACTCTATCAGCTGTCATTCCTCGCATAAATATTGCCTAACAATCAGGCTTCGGCGCTGACACGTGTGAATTACCGTATGACACATTTCTCTGCCATTAGTCACGAGGGGGGTGTTACTTTAACGTTCCAGGGCCACGGTCATGGAACAGGCCTTTCAAGCCAACCGCTCCCTTTCAGTAGAATCTTGCTCTCAAATCTGTGTCAACTGTGACTCAGAAAAAGGGGTTGGGTTAAAGATGATTGGCAGCTGAGCGGGGGAAAAAGATTTATTTATTTTTTTCCAGTGAATGACAGGCACGTCACCTGAGGGCAGATGAGATAAAAGTGAGGAGAGAGGCCATGCCGGGAAAAACAAAACCATTGTTTGTGTCCTGTCTTGAAATGCACACTGAATTTCCACTTGAGCCCTCAGCATCTAAAATCCGCAGATCAAGAGGAAGAGAATAAGAGTAAGAAAATTCTAAATAAGAATATGGTTGAATAACAAAAAAAGGTTCTTGTAAGAAACAAAGGAAATGTTAAATAAGAAGAAAGCTGTAACCATCAAATATGATGATTAGGAATCAAAACAGAGAGAAGATGACAACAAAAAGAGTTGTAGAAATTCATTTGAATGCATCTTCTGCTTTTCCACCCAGCCAGAAGATGAATAGCTGCCATTTTGTGTCAATTCTGTGATTGCAAAATGGAGCTGGGACAGTGGGCCAGGTCTGTCGGTGGGATGATGGATGGGCTATGTGCTCTCATCCATTTGGGATTGTAAGCGACGTGCTGTTTCTAATCTCATGAGAAACCAGAGATTGGATTCAATCAAAAATGTAGCCCTCATATTAAGTTACCTGGGAGCAAGTAGGGGCTTTGGTTTTGGGGAAAACCAGAAACAGCCCTGTGAAATAAAAAACCCTGGCATCAGGTTAGTCTTACAGATTTCAGTGTGATAAGGACATTGTGTGTTGAACGTACATAACATCACAGACAAACAGCTATTTGTTAAAATGAGTTGTTGGACACATGCACACAGAAACTCTCTTGCTCTCGCTCTCTTGCTCTCTCTCTCAGACACACACACACATATCAGCACATTAGTCTACTGTGGGAACAAGACATGATTTGAGACAAAAAACACGCAAAAGAAGGTTATCTTAATACATCTTTCTTGGAAATTTTGAAACAGATGAATGCATTGTGATGAAGATAGCGTCGTTGGCTCCTGTCCACTGAAAGCCGTCTGCGTTTGAGAGCAGCCAAGCATGCATGAACTCTCACAGCTCATAACAAGGCGGGAGGCAGGGACAGGGATGCCGTGCGTGAAGCGCGGGACAGCCTCGCATTTATCAGGCGCGACCTTTGACCTTAGTGTCTCACACTCAGAATTACCGTAGTGTCCTGGGTATAGACCACTTCTTGTTGGCTTGCTCAGTTTCCTGTCACGTAACCCCTCCATTCTGTTAAAATCCTGGAAGATCCGGCAATCTGCCGCCTGCCCCTCAGCTTCGTTCCAACAGTACATGACGCCATCCACCTCCACCTCCATTAAAAAAAAATATTATAACCTAATCTTGGAAATGCACCCCCATGACTCCCAGAAATCAAATCCTCCAGGTTGGGCAAAGGCCTGCATAGACACAGCGGGTGTGCTGAGTGTCCTACAGCAGAGTGCCTTTCCCAGAATGCATTGCGAGGGCCAGCCTGAGCCTGCCACAGATGCTGTCCCTGCCCCACGTTACCCGGCCTCTTCACTCGCCCTGACTGACGCGATCACAACCGTGAACCGTCTCCTGGGCCAAGCTGCCATCATTGCAAGTGTGCTGTGGATGCAGTGAAAACCCATCGCTGTTAAACGACGGCTGGTAGTATAACTATAGTAGGGCGGCCTGTAGCGTAGTGGTTAAAGTACATGACTGGGACATGCAAGGTCGGTGGCTCGATCCCCGGTGCAGCCACAATAAGATCCGCACAGCCGTTGGGCCCTTGAGCAATGTGGAGTTAAGGGCCTTACTGCATTGCTCCAGGGGAGGATTGTCTCCTGCTTAGTCTAATCAACTGTATGTCGCTCTGGATAAGCCAAATTCCATTAATGTAATGTAACACTGTCAACTGATACGGTGCAAAATGCCCTTATTTTTTAAAGCCATTTTCAACTATGGTGGTATTATGAGATGACAAAACTGAGAGACAGTGTTGACGAAGTTCCGTTGGTATGTAAAGAGACACGTTAGCGGTGGTTGATTTTACAGCGCAAGTAAAACGTTGTTCATTATCCAGCTAAACGTAAATGCACAACCAAATCCATACGTGTACTGTAAATGGATAATGTTTCAGCCTTCCGTCAAGGCCAGACAATCATCAGCGTTATACAATCCGCAGGTCGTGTACGTTGTGTTTACTCGGTCCTCTCTGACCCAGATCTCCCCTTACTCTGGGTGTACATGGCAACATTGATCCAGTGCCGTACGAGCCGTAGACCTGCGACGGAGTGAATCATGCGATATCACATGTATCAGAGCTTTCAACCCACCCAACTCTTGGCGTTGTCCCACCCTGTCCTTTTCATGGGGGAAAAACAAAAAAAAAGAATATATTCCATGTCAGTTTTGAAACCGGAGGAGACGCGAGTGTCAACTGGGGAGCGTTTGTTTCGCAGCGAGAGGCCGGCCTGTTCCCTCCCGTAACCTCCTCTCTCCACTGATCTCATGCAAATCGCATCTGGCCTCGACTGTTCCTGGGAGGACATTAAAAAGCAAAGGTTAAATCCCCGGGGAGCCATGTTTTTTAAATCGGCTGTGTTCTCTACTTGTAACAGTCGATTATATGAATTTTAGTCATTTAATTTGCAGCGGCGAGGGAAAGCACGGAGGTAGCTGGCCACCTGCCTGGACTCATCCCCCCTCCCCCCATCCCTCCCTCCATCCCTCCCTCCATCCCTCTCATCCATCATACATCCCGTCGCGCTCATCCGTCTCGCTCCTGTCAGTCGGAGCGGCCGGGGCCCCCGCCGGTGTCGGACTACACCTGGATTTCCTACCGCACCCGAAACGCCGGGGCCCGCTGACGATTCGCTGAAAACGAGACGCGACGAAACCAGCAGGCACCAGGTGGCGGAGGCGGGAAGCAGCGGCGTCGCGACTCCGGTCCGGGCGCCAGCGATGGTGGTGAAGGACCGGGAACTGCGGGAACGTCGGTTGGTAGGGCGCACCGGGAATCCCCACTCTTGCAGCTACGCGGCGGGTTGCCGTGGAACGGGCGCTCAGTTGGTGGTGTTAGTTCCAACTTCCTGCGCAGATGCGCCCCCTTTCCCGTGATAGTGGGACCTGTTGCCGAATCGGAGAGGCCGGGTTGAATAGGTTCTCAGCGGGAAGCAGCTGAACAGGTTGACATTCCTGGCATGGATGACATATCTGGCCTCTGTCTGAACGCTCTGAAGTACCGTCCTCCGTCCTGTCTTCTGATCCAAAACGAACACCGCCGAACTAGGCAAGGTGTCTGCCGTAAGACTTTCACCCGTCTCCTGTAGATCAGGTGAAGGAGGGAGGGAAGAGTGCAGCTTCAGTGCAGCCCTGTGAGGAGCCCACCGGGAATAAACCCCCCACAATCCCCTGCTCTCGAATCCAGACGCAGCAGCAGCACCGGCGATTCTGTCGATACGCCGCTGTCACCCGGTGGCCCTTATCTCCCTGTGAAAGCACAGCGTTGCATAACGGGAACGTCTCTGACCTTCGCCAAACACGACGGGCAATAAAGCAAGCTGCAGTTTGTCCTTGGTCCGCCCAGAGGACGGCCTATCGATACTAGGACAAATGTAATGGCTGATGCATTGTAAGCGCAGGAAAGGATGGATCACTCTTCGACGTTAGAAATGAAGGCTGCCTAGCAGATACAATGTTCTGTGATGCCACGCCAGTTACATTACATTACATTACATTATTGGCATTTGGCAGACGCTCTTATCCAGAGTGACGTACAGTTGATTAGACTAAGCAGGAGACAATCCTCCCCTGGAGCAATGCAGGGTTAAGGGTTGGGCCCAACGGCTGTGCGGATCATATTGTGGCTTCTCCGGGATTAGAACCACCAACCTTGTGTGTCCCAGTCCTTACCTTAACCACTACGCTACAGGCCGCCCTAGTTACATTTGTGGAGGTGCAACGTTAAGTTTTAGACGTGTCTTAGGCAAGCGGTTGGTAAAGGCAGTTGAAGTAATATTCCTGCTGACAGATGTCAGCCTCACACCATGTGACAGAGGTTAAATGCAATGAGCTGGTGACGGGAAACTCCTAGCAGTCAGTATGATGTAAGCTGTGTTCCCATGTAAAACCTGATTTTCCCAGACATGTCCGTACACAATTAGCATCCTCGTTGTCACGCTAAGAAAAACTAGTGAAAAGTGTATTGTATTTGTGATGGTTCTGGGTGGTAGGATTAAATGGGATAGTAAAACGGTCCTTAAATAGTTTTAGTTGCAATTTACGCGCTATGTGTACCGTACTAAAAGATTTAATCAGGAAATAGTTAAGCATTAACATGAATGGCAACAATGCTAGGTATGATAAGACTGGCTGATATGCATTATGTAAGATTGTAGGAGAGTGTAGGTTCTGGAGTCCATAATCTCCTCAAACTTACATGGATCTAAAGAATACAGCGCAAAGACTTGTTGTGAAACATTATCATTATAAACGAGCTTTAGCATGATGCTCGAGTGATAAATCTTCATTCAATAACTGAGCTGGAAGGAAACCTGTTGCTTCCCATATCACCGGGCATGGCCAGAGTCTGCCTGATGAGCTTATGGGGGCTTTGTGTCCAGGTGGGCTGTAAAGCAAAAGAATAACCCTGTTTCAGCTTGCGTAGATAAAATTGGAAAATTGACTCCCTGTAGGTGGCAATAATTATTAACTTATCTTGGCTAATGTCAAAGAGTCCCTAATTGATCTTAATCGCTGTTAATTACTGCCAGGCTAGGTTGGAGGTTTCCATGGTGACGTAGGGATAAGTGGCATGTGAATTTGGAATCGGACCTGTGGCTTAGACATGGGAGTCCCCTTCAAGGATTTGGGCAGGGATCTGACTGCCCACAAGGATCATGCTATAGCGATACGAACACACACTGAACACACACACACACACACACACACACACACTCTCCTCTCCCTTATCAGCAGGCTCTCCCAGTCAAGAACACAGACATCACAGCTGTGCAAACCTAGCGACTGGAGCGGATTGTTGCCGGGGTAACCGCAGAGAGCAGGGTTCCTGGGAGCGCCCAGTGTTCCCGTTCGTATGGCTACCCGTGACTCAGACCCACATACAGTACGCGGACAACAGCTTCTTGTATTTACAGTATATTCTTAAGTTTATCGCCGGGTGAAGCAGATGCACTGCTTTAAACTGTTTTAAAGGGTATTATTAACGTTACTTATCTGAGATTACATTTCGTGAAAAATACAAATAAAGTTACATCAGTCAAGGAAATGAGGCTGTATCTGAACTGTTTTCATTCAAAATCTGGCAGAGCCACTCAGGGCGAATCTAACTCATTCAGAAAAAAAAAAGAAAAAGGAAGATAAACCGTTCTGAGAAACCAGAGACAACAGTGCCATCAAGTGGTCAGTCTGGTGTACTGCATGTCAGGCAAACAGCACACTCTGGGCACGAGCTGCTCAGCCCTTCATTACACATTCACCCTACAGCAAAAATGCAATTTTAGATCCATTTGCAAAGCACTAATTTGCATGGTCACATGTTCCTTCCAGAAAAGTATTTTCTAGCCATAGACTCTTCAAAAAAAAATATATATCCTAACATATACTGTACATTGGAAGGGCAACACAGCATCTTGACAGATTGTAATGTTGGTGGGGTTAGAATGCGTCAGATATAGATGTTGTTTTAATGTGACGTCATCACAACGTGCCTGTTATTGCAGAGCCATGTCAATCAAACTCATTTGCATTTGCATTTTGAATTTGCTTTGAATGGCGGGAATAGGGGACGGGTTGTGGGAATTCTCAAGGCAGCCGTGTAGTCGGCATCTGACTCCAGCCAAGGCGGCCTCCTGCACAGGATCACCATGACGACCGAAACAAGGCCACTGCAAAAGCAATCTGGATCGAGTGAAAATAAACCCACTCGTTTCCCGGCCACTTCAGCGTGTGGCAATCAGAAAGGGGATCCTCAACGTGCCGAGATAAATTGTGCACTGGCTTTTAAGTTACACAAACCGTTTATTTTTCCAATGCGGGTTTTCCAGCTGAGATGAAGAACGTCGCTACACACATGCGCACACATATACACACACACACACCGTTTCTAAGCAGCTTACCGGCCTTGGAACAGGAGTGGCCCTGACGCTGGCACCGGCCCTGATTCCGGTTGTGACCTTTCTGTTCAGCTGGTGTATTAATAACAGACTGGATCACGCAGCAGTCAAATAACCCACCCAAAAACCGCGGAATCCCCAGCCTATTTATGTCTCATTGTTCAGTTGAGAAAACAGAAAAACAATGAGTTAAACTGCAACCTCATTCAAGTAATAGGCCTAATGTAGTGAAAATGCACTAGCCTACTAGATCCAGACCCAATAATCCTTTTTACTGTAAAATATTATTTTCGCTAAGAAGAATTTTGTTCATGAAATATTCTAATTCACACAGGATTACGCTGCACGCCGTGTTTTTCTGCCAAACCTCAGGTTAGGTGAGGCTATATCGCCATCTGCAGACAGGATGGAACAGCACAGACGCAGCTAAAAATGGCCAGTGCCCGGTTGCATAAATCACCTTCAGTGTTAGCCTTAACTCTGACACTTAAGGGAGTTTGTGGCATTTCGCTCAAGTGACATAAAGGGTTTGTTCTGCAAATTTAAGGGAAACATTAAGGGGAAATTAAGGTGTTTTAAGTGACCCTCTGTGTCAATTTCTTTTTTTGAACCTCATTCATTATGTTGTAAGGATGGCTAATTAGTACAGTGTAATTAGCTTGCTGTCATCACAGCATAAATGCTTGCCACATTTGACTATACCACATTTTCTACTATTGCGAGTGAAAAGGTGTGCTTCATGTACTTGGCTACCCCATGTTGTATAATAAATACCGGGTACACCTGATGATGAACATAAATTGAAAAAGGTTTGGAATCAGTGTAAAACTGCTTAATAAACATCAGTGTAAGTTTCCTCTAGTCACCTAGACATTTTTGAATATGTTCATTTAAAGCCAGGTGCCACAGGTGAATTTGGAGTTTCGGGTTTTACATGTTGAGATATTCTGATATTTCTATTTCCACTGTAGTTTCACACAAAAAAACAATGATGATCATATATAGTTATTATCTACCAAAAGCGCAAAAGTATCTTTGACAACCATTTTCTCAAAATGACATGAACTATATGCTGGACAGTTTGTCTCAACTTTAAAATTAGATACAACATATGCATTTTTTTTTTGTGTAAAAAAAATAAAATAATAATTTGTTTGCTCTGTAGATGAGCAACTATTCAGTTATCACATTAAAATAACACAGCTACTGAGTCTAGAAAGTGCATATTTAATGATTATCTTATCAAAATAACAATAAAATGTATTTTTTAATCTTTTTTCACCAGAGCCACCTCAACTAAAGCAATCTGTCACAACAACTGTTGTGAGTTACTTTGACAAAGTACACACTGTTTGATTGCGGTCTTGGTGTACAGCACTCCGACAGCGTTAGCCGAGTATTTTATGTGGTATGCTTCAAACTCATCATTAAAATGTATGCTCCAGGTGAGGCTCGAACTCACAACCTCGGCATTGCTCTGCTTTGTACTGCTGTATAAGTACCGCGCGCTAACCGATTGCGCCACTGGAGCTCCAGCGTTGTTAGCCCACAACACAGTTGATAGCTGTTAGATACCAGCCGTCCTCTTCATCCACATTTGCTGGTTAATTAATTGTCTATCGCGAATGTTTAATGTTTTAAAATATTGGACACATTATAGACACATTGTACAGCACGGTCCCATGACAGCGTACCGGAGATCTTAGTATATTAACGTTAGCTAACTCTAAATGTAAACATTACCGCGCATTCTGCTTTCAACCGGTAGCTAGCACTACTAGCAAGCCACTGTTAGATTAATCTGCGTTGAAGTCCAATTCACTTGTTTATTGCTAACTACAATAGGTAGGCGCTACTCTAGCTGCATTCGGTGGCAATAACCAGGAAACCTACTGGTGGATAAAATTATCTTATCTAAGTTAGCTAGCTAACGTAGGTAATTAGTTTGTGTTGGTTCCTCGTATGTCATGGATGAAAGCATGGTCCCTTTAGCTAGCTCGAATAGCTAACATTAACTTGCTAGCCTCCACCACAGTCAGTCACGATTGCACTGATTTAGCTGGTCAGCTAGATTAACGTTCGGCTAACTAAACAAAAATCCTATAATTAAGTTGGCTCACATTGTCTAAAAGTATTTTAACAATATTAAGTTAACGTTAGACTAACTAGCTAACTACAGCAAACTAACGTTAGTCGACCGAAGCTGTATTCACCTACCGCTAGCTAGCCATAGCTAATGTCGATATTTTTTTCCCTACAGTCTATGGTCGATATACAGCCTGCTGCTGCCTAGTTCTAAGAATGTCCGACCTGAAAAGTCGTGCTTGGATGTCCACTAGCTGGAGAAGTCAAGTAAAGACAGCTAGCTATAGTTAGCTAGGCTAGCTTACAACTGTTTCGACCACAGAACTGGATGAGAATGTTTAGCTAAACTAAGTTGGCTAGGCTAGCTACACAAGTAGCGTGCATTAAACTTAACTTCTCTCTTCATGTCCGTACCGGTCCGTACACATCTTGCATGCGGACTGACTTGAACCTGTAGTTAGCTAGATAAGATAGAATATTATCAGTAGTAAGCAAGTAGCTAGCCTCCGGGACAGTTTCTAGTTCACTCACTCAGTTACTTTAACTGATGGTGAATGATTTGCAATGCTTGCCTAAACGTAGTTATATGAGTATTATCATCATATTCGGCATCATGAAAGCTAAGCTTATCTACGAAATTTAAGGTCAGCTCTGATATAAGGCTGTCAGGGTCAGCATGTGAGGGGTGAGAATGACACAAATATAATTATAGAATAAAATGACTCAATTAAATTATATAAGAAATTATTTTATAAATGAACACCAAATTAAATCAAATGTTAATTTAATAATAACAGAGGCATCAAATTAAATAATTCATGTTTTATTGTATCGTCTTGAGATTTAATTAAAGTGGCCCGAGGCCTACTTTTAATTTGACGCCTTGCAATCCTTTTTATAAATGGAATGCAGCGCAAGTCCATTCGCTATCACATATCAACTGTAGGAGACTTTAACTGTTTTTTTCTGACATGCACAATGTGTTAATCAAGAACTATCGCCCATTGACGAACAGGAGCCTACATCCAAGTATTCTGGTTAGTTAACTTGTAAGAACAACAATTAGCAATCCTTCACGGTACAGAATGATGACTGAACTGTCTCTCACTCGTGTCCCACTTAAAAAAAATGTTTACCAAGTCAACCATTTCTATTTCTTGACGGTTCTTTTAACTCACTATTAATAAAACAATCAGTAATTTGTCTAGTTAAGATTTGTCCAACAAATTTGTGGTATTGAGGTGGTTTGTTCTTTTTGGATTCATTGTACCTTCATTATTACTACTGTGACAGCTTTAAATCATCTGAAATCAAAATGGTGGACTTTTGGCCCAATTAATTGGCTAATATATCGGCAACCAATTGACATTTTTACAAAGACATCTCTTGGGAATACTTTTTCATCTGCTATCAAAGTTGTGTGTTATTCTCCTTTTTAAACAAGCAAACAAATACAATGAATATATATATTTCAAATTGCAATACATTGAATGAATAAACATGGTTCTGACTTTACATCTATTTCTTCCTAGCACAGATTTATGTATGTACAATTGAATTGCTTGTGAACACATCTATTGTACGATCACAATTACGGATTCATCGTCTGCTCTCTTGATCTTGTAGTTGCAGCAAGCAAATTGGTCCGCGGGAGTAGACAGACTCATAAACTCAATCAATTTCAAGGTGATTTGATAAAAGGAGAATAATCAGTGCCAGGATTAATAGGATCCGGTCTATAGCTGTCATTAATCTGCAGAGCACCACCAAGCATTTTCTCACAAATGTACATTTTACAATATAAAGATGCTTTGGCTTAGCACCCCCTTAGCACTTCCAAGAAAACATTCCTGGTAATCCCACTGAGAATTATGTTTTTATTTGATGGTTTTATTCTTTCGACACTGAATTGAATTCTGAGCTAAATTCATCAAAGTATTTCTATTTAATTAAATTGAATATTTCATTTTTCAATTCAGTATTTAATTTAATTGAGCTTTATTCAAGTCCGAAATTGTTTATTCATTTTTCGTGACTTTCACCCCTCATTGAGAGCTTGCGCAACAGAACCATGGCTGAAAAACCAGGTTCAAGGCCGTTGCAGTTTAGCAGCCGCGTTATGTCATCCAAGCGTGTCGCGCGGGTGGGTTTTAACCCTCCACATCTTTGTGGAGTTTGTTCTTCCACACTGAAATAGGCTCTTTTTAAAATTTCTAAAATAGTTCCATGTCTAATGTTCAAATGTATATGTCTTGGGAAGATTGCAAGTGTGGATACGCCCAAAATGACCTGACTTCACCCTACTGTAATGGTCACCTGACCGCCGACTGAAAATTATCCTTGACTAATTGGTCAAATTGCATGAAATGTTAACATTTTCCAGAAATTGTACACCGTATCTGAAAAATGAATTGTATAAATAAATAGAAAGCATCCTCGCATACTGCCCTTTGTTCAGGCGCTAGACGTTCTGAAACGCATTTGCTGCAATCTCATATATTGCCACTAGGAGTCAGGATTTGACCGGATTTATTGCCTTAATCCTCATTAGTACTGTAGCTCCCAAAAAATTCCAACAGAAGACCATGTTTATTTGCTGCCCACAGTTTATTTCCTTTTCACTTACATTTATTTATTTATTTTTAATATTGACAAAACAAAACATACAATGGTGTTACCTGGTAAGATCCGCACAGCCGTTGGGCCCTTGAGCAAGACCCTTAACCCTGCATTGCTCCAGGGGAGGATTGTCTCCTGCTTAGTGTAATCAACTGTAAGTAGCTTTGGATAAAAGCGTCAGCCAAATGATATGTAATGTAATGTAATGTGACCTGAAATTGATTACTGTTAACAATTGAAAAGATGTTGCGATTGGTTGAAGAGATTTGGTTTTGCATGAAATGGGTACTGACCATTGCTGAATGGTAGCTGAATGTTTGACATCTACTTCATGTTCTTAGGGTGTGTGTATGGTGTATACCCATGCAACGATTTACTCCACATCAGGAACCATCAGAACACTGTACTTGTTTTCCTGTAGCCACATCTGACTTTAAAATGAATATAAAATGGCTGTTGAAAACATGGATAACAACAATAGATCTTTAAAAGCAGTTTGTACCCAGACCGTATAATGATGTCTTCGCGGTTAAATATGTCGTACCTAGGCTGCATTTGTAAATTATTGTTGCCAGGGTTTGTTTATTTATTTTTTGCCTTTGCATGCTTTCAGAGACTATCGTTTTTTCGACAGTGATATATATTCATATTACGCACGTGTACAGCATCCAATAGCAAGACAGGAATGAAGCGGAATAGTACAAGCCAAAGTTATTACCAAGAAAGACTATGTAAACGAAAACGAAAGCTATGAATACAGATTTTAAAACTGGAGTAACAAATAAGCAATGAGAAACCCCCCCCCCCCCCCCCCGAAAATGATCTAATGATACTGTGGTCTAATAAATGACCACTCTGCATTCGTCCGTGACGCAATCTAACTACATTTTCCAGGTTGTATATAAAACAGCAATTCGGCCTTTCACCTATAATCGCACTGTCCCGTTGGACTCCGCCCCGGTTTTGCAACTTTCTGTTCTTCTTTTGGACTTTAAAATAGGCCTTCTCGTTGTTACCAGGAGAACGGTTATTCGGTCGGGAGACGTAAGCCTCCATAGGTATTAAAATAATAATAATAATTTAATTTACTACAATAATGGATGCGCCACTTCTGGTGAATGTCGACAAATGGATTGCTGAACACGAAAGTTCTTTCCTTCCACCTGTATGCAACAAGCTGATGTAAGTAGGATTTCAGAAGTCGGTTTCTTCTCGCGATTATGCTATATACACATGCGTATAGGTTCGCGCAGGCAGACCACTTCTACCGTTAAGGAAATCCCGTATCTTTATCTGAACGCAGTCCTTGTAAAGGGTCTGTACGTATGTAGCCTGTGGTACCCAACTTCCTCACTTCACTCTAGGTCATTATGTGTTATTTCCATGATCATGTTATCCAATCCAGTTAACTTACATTATATATGTTTGTTTGTTTGTTTATTTATTTATTTATTTATTTATTTATTTATTTATTTATTTATTTATTTGTGTCGTTTCAATGTACAGTTTCAGCTGTGTTATTTCTGAGCGTGCTTCAGAGTTACAGCCAAGCTGTTATTGCGGCAAATGTCAGTTCTGCTGTTGCATTGACTACACGAATTTAGATTATAATTTTTTCTCGCCTTGCCTTCAGGCATTTTCGCCAGTTGAACATCATGTTTGTAGGAGGCCCAAACACCAGGAAGGACTATCACATTGAGGAAGGGGAAGAGGTGAGAACTATAATGTGCTGGGCAGTTGCTCCAGCTGTTCTTCCCGAAAGCAGGGACAGTTTTTGGTAGCATTGGAACTTGATTTCAAAGTTACTGCAACCCCCCGTCCCCACACACACACACACACAACCACACCACGCCGTGCACACACACAACACAACCACACCACACTGGACGCACGCACACACACACACACACACCATACCACACACACACACACACAAAGCTGCTGATCAACCATATCTTTTTATTTGCATTGGCTATAGGCATTTTGCAAAACTTACCTAGCAAGCCTGGCACATATGGCATTATTTTAGATAAACGCGAAATACCTACTTTTTTGAGAGAGAACTAAACGTGGCATGGAACAGACTCATGTCTCAGCCACGGTTGGAGAGCTTCAGACCTGGGCAGGGCAAAGTCAAAAAGAGGCCCTCTGTACGTAGTGTTCTGCTTTTTTTTTTTTTTAAACAGGAGTGGGTGGAAGATTCTGGGAAAAATTCTGCCCACTAACATAAGCTCACAGGCTGAAAAAGAAGTGTGCACAGAATAAAAATGGCCAAAGAGTAACTGCCAGGAGAACATTAACATGTAAATCTGCAATCATTTGTCCGTATTGATCATAGCAATATCGTTTGTATTCCTCACTCAGCAACAATCCACGGAATGTGTGTTGACGATCCCTCTCCATATCCTTGTCACATTTGCCTTGACTGAGCGTCCTCTGCGAACGGAATAGAATGTTCAGTTTGAAACCGTTCGACAGTAACTGTCACTGGGGGGGGCTCTCTGGTGCTGGCAGTGTCAGATCGCTCTCTGCCTCTCGCAGCACACCGAGAGGTTTGCTTGACTGTGAGCGACCGGAGTGTGCAGACCTGATCCTCAGGTTCCCAGATGTCATGGCAACTAGACTACGGAGAGTGTCGCGCCTCTCACAGTCCCGGCAGCAACAACGTTTTTTTGGGAGTTCTTGTAACATCGGCAGTAACATTATATGAACCTTATCGTAGGCTTCCTGAAGATGTTATTTTGTCGGCAACCGGGGAACGTTCTGTGCAACGTTCTAAAAACGTGGAGTAAAACATTCTTGCATCACATGTTTCCAGAAAGTTCTATGAACATTTTTTTTGTTGTGATGTTTCACTGGAACCTTCTTAGGAACCTATAGATAACCTTACAGAATGTTCTCAGAATGTTCCTGTAGGGCATTTTACATATGTGTGCCTCTCTGCAGACCCCCAAAAGGAAACAGACTGTGTTGACCATGTCATCAAGCCTTGATGAAAAGACAGTGCTCATCAATACAAGACTATTGCTCCCATCATTGTGCTGCCTCTACGCAATTCTGCCACCTCAGTGGTATGCTCCCAGAACTGATGAGTTGAAATAGCACTGTATAAACCATGGGTTTTCCACATACAGTATTTGGTGTCTTTAGATAGCTAATGATGTGGGAAATAGTTTGGTATCATTGGTGGTGTAGTACACTGGTTGCTGAATAAAGATCCTGTAGGAATGAACCACAGGTAATGCAAGTTACCTTTGAGTCAGCGGCGTCCAGTTGTGCTACAAGGGTTAACCAGATTTGTTAGACATTTCAGAGATAACATCAGCAGGGCCATTGTTGTTACCATCTTGTGACTCTTTATTTGATGATTTGTTGTTTTTCCTGTAAACTCTGGGTATATAGAGGGAAACGTGGAATAGTTTGAGGAGACTGGCTAATACGATCTCCTGCGCACCATTTGCAAATAGCCATTCACATTGTCATTCTATTTCTGCAATGCACATTGTTGAATAAATTGTATTCATTTGAACCTGCATCATCTCGACTCGCACCACTATACACTTAGCAGTTTAGAGTCCTAACAGACATAGACAACCTAGGATACCTGCACCCATAGTCACTTGCCTATACACCAGTGCCGTCACAAGATACATACTAAGTGTATCATTGTAGGCTATACATGCCACATGCACGTCCACGTCTATACAAATAGATGGCGACCATACAGAGCCACACTGTTGGCGGACATTTGCAGTTCCTTTTGTTGAACTGTTAGAACGGAGGAGCAGTTGAACTTATTATTTGGAGTCAGATAAACGAGAACAAAATAAAATGAACCCTGTTCCAGTAGCATTGGTCAGACTACACGTGTTTCCATCACCTCTCTGATACTTCCGCCTTTTGGTGTATTAGGGGGGTTTCTTACATTCCCTATTAGCTGGGCACACAGAACATTGCCACATGCATGTCACCCCAGGCAGTTTGACCATTTCTGCCTTACAGAGTGTTGACCTTTTGGTCAAAGCTAGTGGCTTGTTCGTCCAACCGACACAGTGACAGTTTGATAACTGTTGTTTGAACAAACGGCTGTCAAAAGTCACTGCAACGTTACTCCAGGATTCAATAAAAACCACCAAGTCATCTCAAAGGAAAAGCTACTGTTTTGTACCTGAATGGCTTTTCCCTCTGATGGATTTGTATTAAATGCATTGGTCAGTGTGTTAGCCTCAGTGAAAAAAGGAGATTGGATATGGTAGAGGTGGCTTGCTCACTGACACCTGTCTCTACTCTCCTGGTCCAGCTCTTCTACCAGGTTCGAGGGGACATGTGTCTGAAGGTGATTGAGAACGGCAAACACAAGGATGTAACCATCCGTGAGGGGGAGGTGAGTGTGGCAAGCAGATCCATTCAGGCTGAGGTAACCTTGGGCATTGTGAACTGGGCTGCGTTCAGTCACTCCTGCCTGTCTATGCAATGACAGACTCTGTATTCTGCACTCAGGAGCACCGGTCCTGCGTCTGTGCATTGTGGCTATATTGTAAGGAAGTGTGTGCGTGTTCTAAGTTGGTGAGTGCGTCAATCTATTAGCATGTGCAAAAGTGAGTGCCTCTGTGTGCATATACAGTGCATGAATAACTCTGTGTGTAAGCGTGTGTCTAAGATGGTGTATTTGGGCTCCTGTATATGTGTATAGGTATGTGTCTGTAGGTGTGTGCGGGCGAGGGTGAGTGTGTGTAGGTGTGCGCGGGTGAGAAGCAGGTGTGTAAGCAGGTGTGAGTGTGTTTGTGTTTAAGGCTTCTGGTCTTTGTGGTGTTAGGGAAATGTCCCTTTTTACATATCGCAGCTGAGCATCGTCTGATGAAACAGATCCACAGTGAAACAACGATATAGTTTAACTTTCGTATTTATTTGCAAAGAAATAACAGGAAGTGAGAGAGCTTACCGGCTCTCTGATTTGAATCAGACTTGGTAAGACTCTTATACACACTTTTCTACAAGGGCGGAGACAAAAACAAGGAAGACATGACAGGATTATTATTATTTAGTCTCCAGATAAACTCCGTGTTGCCCTTGCTGTAAGACCGGAATGTGCCAGCCACCCCCTCAAGAGAAGCAGAAACATTGATCTCACAGGCTGCCTGTCTGCTTGGGTGTGAGAGACAGAGAAAGACTCCTAGTAAACACTTAAATCAGAAAGTGGTCTAATTGTAATAAAGATTAAAAATGAAAGGCGTGTGTAAGCAGGTTCACACCTGGTCTTTGTGGGCACTCAGGAGTGTGTAAGCAGGTGTGAGTGTGTTGGTGTGCAAGGCCTCTGGTCTTTGTGGGCACTCAGGAGTGTGTAAGCAGGTGTGAGTGTGTTGGTGTGTAAGGTCTCTGGTTGTTTTTGGGCACTCAGATGTTCCTGCTCCCCGCCCGGATCCCCCACTCCCCCCAGAGGCAGGCCAACACGGTGGGGCTGGTGGTGGAGCGTCTGAGGCTTCCCTCTGAGACCGACTGTCTGAGGTGCACTCCTCTTCATCTCAGCCTCCATTTTATACTCTATGCTCTTTTTACCAAAGGCTCTTTAGACTGGATCAAAATGACTGCCATGAAGTGATTGCAACACAGCCCACAGCCTGAGGTCTCAACCCCCAGGGCAGGCTCGTCTGTTGCACGCAATCTCAGAGTCCCAAACAGAATTCGTGGAGCATGGATGATCATGCAAAAATGTGTACATCGCAACAGTTCTGTATATACTCGTGAAATAACAGCGAGTACAAGAATCTTGCTAAACATCTTTATGTATTTTTTTTAATCAATAACATGAATTGGACATGGAATGCTTATTTCAATTTAAGGGTCAAATCAACATCTGTGATGTTTCTTTTTTTTTTCCCCCAAAACATTTTTGAATTCAAACTGCCGATTCAGGATGACCGACTACGCCCAGTTTCAGCCAATTTGAGGATTTCCAGTGCAGGCAGATTTGATGGGCTTGATTTGCATCAGGCTTTAAGCTGTAGTTACCATGGTATTAAGTTGTAAATGGGCAACATTACAACCTGGGATAGGGCCAATACACAAGATACAAAAACTGCCGTAAAGCAGAGCAGAGCAGTGCAGTATGGGCCAGTGACGGCAGTCCAGTGTTGTGCTGTGATTTCAGGTATTATGTAGAAAACAGCATGGACGTCCTCTTCGAGCGGTGGTTCCACTGCCTAGACCTGGGAACACAGTTGGTGCCAGTCATCAAGGAGTAAGTTTCACCCCCCCCCCCCCCCCCCCACCCCCGCCCAGAGGGGACAGATCCCTGTTCCCAGGCCTTCAGGGTCCATCTGGAGGAGGCTACCCTGCTTCTGGAGTGCCATGCAGTTGCTTTCTGTTCACTCAAACCCCCGAGTACCGAGCTGAAGTAATTATCTGTCTTAATGGAACGCATTTGAGCATGTACCAGAGTAAGTGAATATGTTATTATGAATATTCCCAGCTGAAACTGTAGATAATTGCATAATCATGCCGGGCTGACTCCCACTCTCGAGAATGTGAAGACTGGTGATCATTAGCAGACAGGTGCTAACGACACGCTTTTCTGACATACAGGTTCTTCAGCTCTGAGCAGCACCGGACAGGAAAACCCAGCAAAGGTGACTTTCTGCTCTGTACCCCTCTCTGTGCTCCTCGCCTGTGATTCAATTCAATTCAATTCAATTTTATTTGTATAGCGCTTTTAACAAAGGGCCATTGTTGCAAAGCAGCTTTACAGAGAAACCGGGCCCCAAGAGTACGCCTAGGGCAACAGTGGCAAGAAAAACTCCCTGGAAGCAGGAAGAAACCTGACTCAGTAGGGGAACCCATCCGCTGGTTGACACCGGTTTGTAGAAACAATGGTTTTAAACAGAAAACCAGATTAAATAAAAGTACATAAATGTCCAATAACTTGAAGCACAGATGAGGTTGAGGGATGGCAGGAGCACCAATGGGTGGCACTGTCAGGCAAGGGGACAGGCTTGGTGCTACGGCTGAATCAGCAGTGGCAGGAGGGAGTTGTACGGCTGGTCTTGGGCTGGAGCTCCGGGTCTGGAGGGGGTGCGCAGGAAAAGTTGGGCTAGCGCTCCGGGCAGAACGTCTGATCTAAAGGCTTTTAGACAGGGAGGTCTGTGCAATATCACCCCCTGTTGGCTGCTGCACTGCCAGGTTCTGTGGTGCATTCCTGCCATATTGCATGGTGTTCTGCTATCGGAGGTCAATACAGTGATTCAGTGCTGTGGTCATGTGACAAAGCATTGTGTTGCGTGGTAAAGTAGCAAAGTTTGGCTCTCACAACATTCACAGAACGTTAGAGAAAATATTGCCAGCACACACATTTATCCAGGTTCTTGGATTATCTGGTTATCTTGGACTATCTTGCTTGCTATCTGTAGGTAACAGTGCAGAAATAGAATGTAATTCCGTTTGTTGTTCAAAAAATATGAGTAAATGATTTTACACGAAATGTGGATCATTCATGTTAATTTCTAGCAGAATCGTAAGGTTAAACAAATCTGCTTTTTCAGAACATTTTTGTAAGAACGTTCTTAAAATAATGTTGACCCATATCCTCCTTGATGTTTTTTCTGGTAATTTTTTGACAAATGGTAACACATTTCTTGGAGCACACCAAAATAATGCAAGATGGAGCGAAGAGAAGGAACGGCTAGCGAATTAACTGCTTGACCATTTATCAATCAGGTTGAAATGATCAGTTTACCAAGGTAACATTTCAGACTCCCCTATGTGAAACACACAACTGTTCTCTGAACAGAAATAGGCACGCACAATAAGATGACCGGGCCCTTCCTGTGTGCGGTTTATGGACTGAAACAGTATTGCCCTGTGTTGTCCACTGAAACAGTATTGCCCTGTGTCATCCACTGAAACAGTATTGCCCTGTTTTGTCCACTGAAACAGTATTGCCCTGTTTCGTCCACTGAAACAGTATTGCCCTGTGTCGTCCACTGACACAGTATTGCCCTGTGTTGTCCACTGAAACAGTATTGCCCTGTTTTGTCCACTGAAACAGTATTGCCCTGTGTCGTCCACTGAAACAGTATTGCCCTGTGTCGTCCACTGAAACAGTATTGCCCACTGAAACAGTATTGCCCTGTGTCGTCCACTGAAACAGTATTGCCCACTGAAACAGTATTGCCCTGTGTCGTCCACTGAAACAGTATTGCTCTGTATCGTCCACTGAAACAGTATTGCCCTGTATCGTCCACTGAAACAGTATTGGCCTGTATCGTCCACTGAAACAGTATTGCCCTGTGTCGTCCACTGAAACAGTATTGCCCTGTTTTGTCCACTGAAACAGTATTGCCCTGTTTCGTCCACTGAAACAGTATTGCCCTGTGTCGTCCACTGAAACAGTATTGCCCTGTGTTGTCCACTGAAACAGTATTGCCCTGTGTCGTCCACTGAAACAGTATTGCCCTGTGTCGTCCACTGACACAGTATTGCCCTGTGTTGTCCACTGAAACAGTATTGCCCTGTGTCGTCCACTGACACAGTATTGCCCTGTGTCATCCACAGATGAGCCCCTGAGAACACCTCCGTTTCAGCTCAACGGCATGCACGTGATGAAGCCCTTCGTCTTCAGCGACTGGGTGACCAAGCACCGCCCCGCGCTGGCTGAGGGACGGCCCCTCAGTGTGTTCGGTCCACAGTTCGAGACTGAGGTTAGGGGCCATCAGGGGCCATTGATTTACAGGGCTCTCAGCTTCCGGGGCCAATCAGAAACCAATGGGATTTTCCCTGCCAATAACCGGTCTAGACCTGTCCTCCTGGGGGGTCAATTCTGAGTCTGGGGTACGCCATTTTGATGACGGCCCTCGGGAGGGAGAAACTCTGCGCTGATTAATGTTCTGTAACCCAGACGGGGCTGTCCAGAGCCCAATAGATTAGTCTAGAGGCAGGGAGTGAGCTGACCTGTGCTTCACTGATGCTGTTATTCAGTCTCCCCTTTCCCCCTGTCTCAGATCGCACTCTACGGACCAGGGGTGACGGACAAGTCCAGGCATGACTCGGATATTTGGATATGGCAGCTGGTAGGTGACCGTGATGTACACTCTACGTTCACGTGAAATGGCTTCTCTGCTTTTGTGCCGTTTCTCCAGTGACGCCTGTTGTCTGATATGCTCTGTTTAATGCGAGGCTTTCTCGTTCACTCCGCCCCTTCTCTCGCCCTCTTGTCTGGTAGGAAGGGAGCTCCCAGGTGACGATGGACGCTCAGACGTTCTCTCTCTGCGCTGGAGACAGCGTGCTCATCCCTCAGCACAGCCAGTGAGTGGGCAAGCAGGGATGGAGGGAGGGAAGCAGTGAGTGAGTGAGCTAGAACAAGGGATGGAGGGAGGGAGGGAGGGATGGAGGAATGCAGCGAGTGAGTGGGCAAGCTGGGAGAGATAGAGGGAGGGAGGGATGGAGGGAGGGAAGCAGTGAGTGAGTGGGCTAGAACAAGGGATGGATGGAGGGAGGGAGGGAATGAGGGAGGGAGGGATGGAGGAATGCAGCGAGTGAGTGGGCAAGCTGGGAGAGATAGAGGGAGGGAGGGATGGAGGGAGGGAAGCAGTGAGTGAGTGGGCTAGAACAAGGGATGGAGGGAGGGAATGAGGGAGGGAGGGATGGAGGAATGGAGCGAGTGAATGGACAAGCAGGCAGAGATGGAGAGAGGGAGGGAGGGATGGAGGGAGGGATACAGAGAGTGAGTGGGCAAGCAAGGAGAGATGGAGAGAGAGGGAGGGGTGCAGCGATTGAGTCGGCAAGAACAAGGGATGGAGGGAGGGATGGAGGGAGAGAAACAGCGAGTGAGTGAGTGAGGAACGAGTCGTGTGAATGAAGGTATACCCAGTCAGAGCAGAGGGACGGGGAAAGATTGGAAGAAGGGGAACCAGGAGGAGATGTGGGGTAAACACAGGGAGAGAGTGGGCTGACAACTCAACGTGAAGGAGGTTCCATGTGTATTCATACGCATTCTGCAGAACTGACAGGCAATGGCCCCCAGGGCTTGGATCTGATGTGTGTGTGTGTGTGTGTGTGTGTGTGTGTGTGGCTCTCCCAGGTACCAGTGGGCAAGGAATGAAGACTGCATCGCTCTGTACGTCGTGCAGAACCCAGAGAGGAAGAGCGCCTATTTCTGACCCTGCCCCAAGTTCAGGCAGGAGCAGACGGAGGAGAGGAGAGTCACTTTAATTCAAGCTTGAAAACAAAAAAACACGCATATTAATGAATGTAATGCATATCTGGTATTTGCATAATTATTGTAACAATGCGATTGTTAATATTAATAATCGACTTTGATTATATTAATCACCTTAATTTTTCTAGGCATAGTTGTACAGTGCCTTGCAAATGGCCACTAATGATTTTTCTCTTCTTGTGAAGAAATCTCAGAATGTCTTTTTCAGGTCAATGCCCTTTCGTCAGTGTTATTTCAGTAGTTCTGGGGTGGGTGGCGGTGACCCCCCCCTCTATGACCTCCTGTGGGGGCTGGGGGAACAACCAGGGCAGGGGAGGGGAGATTTTGACTGGCGATGCTTGAACAAATAATGCAGGACAGAACCACAAAAGCATGTTTATTGTAAGGGCACAGATGCTGTAAGGGTTTAAAATCTCTTTGGTGACTGCCCATCGATTTGCATGGTGTTCCCAGTCTGAAACACAATTTCAATGTTATGTTATTAATAATGTTATGTCATCAAAATTATGAAATGCATTCAAATGTATTTTCCTAATGTAAAAATCGTTTTGTTGGCTAGCATCCTGGTGGTAGTTCTGGCTGAGAGGAAATGCCATCAATTCAATAAAGAAATACAGAGTAATGAGTTTGTGGTAATTTATTTTGTAGAAAGTATTTCATGGAAAAAAAAATTAATATACAAGGCTGTAGTCTAACATACCTCTCATGAAACATTTTAATCATCCAAAATCATGTTTGAAGTTCAAGTTCCAAGTTTAAGTTTGGAATATGGTGTTCAGCTTTCATTTGCTCTGATTTTCTATCCTACATCTGTCCAGTTTGCAGGCCCAATATTTCTACTGCATCAAGCCCACAGTGAAGGAAATGAGCCACTGTGTCCCTGTCATTTTTAATGTTAGACAGTGCAGACCGTAAGTATTTGGACAGTTGGCTCTATGCTCCGGTACATTAGAACAATGAAACAATGTGTGGTAAAAGTGGAGACTGCCCTCTTTCATTTGAAGGAATTCACATCCATATCTGGTGATGCATGGAAGAATCACATCCCTTTGACGTATTTATCATTTTTGCATTTTTCCCAAATCTGATTTATTTTCAAGATTTTCTACTGATATAAATTTATCATTATAAATGTCTTCAAAACATGTTTAATTTATTTCACCATGCATGTTGAATAAACATGATTGCTCACCTGTCTAAATGTATGAATTGCATGTTCATAATTTCTATTTTTTATTTTTACATTTTGGGTTTAAGATTAAAGTCTTCAGTATTTTATTGATTTTCCCAGTACATATATTTTTCCCAATAAATGTCTTACAACATATTACTGTTCATTTATTTTACCATTCCTGTTGAATAATCATGGTATCAATTTGTCATTATAAATGTCTCCAAAACATGTTTTATGTATTTCAACATGCATGTCGAAACATGGGACATGAGATTATAATCTTATGTATTTTGCCATTTTTCGGTGAAATTCATTTTTATTCATAAAATTCTTCAGACATTTTAAATAATTTATTTCACCATAAATGTGACCAAAACATCATTCCCTTTATAGCTACACATTAAAACGGCATTTACATATTTTTCACCATTTTTGGGACGTAAGACTAAAATCGTATGTATTTTGCCATTTTTTGGTGAAATTCATTTCTATTAATAAAATTCTTCAGACACATTTAAAATTATTATTTCACCATGAATATGACCAAAACATCATTCCTTTTATATCTACACATTAAAATGGCATTTACATATTTTTCCACCATTTTTGGGACGTAAGACTAAAACCTTATGTTTTTTACCATTTTTCGGTGAAATTCATTTCTATTAAAACTTTTTTCAGACATTTCAAATAATTATTTCACCATGAATATGACCAAAACATCATTCCCTTTATATCTACACATTAAAACGGCATTTACATTTTTTTCACCATTTTTGGGACGTGAGACCAAAATCTTATGTATTTTGCCATATTTCGGTGAAATTCATTTGTATTAATAAAATTCTTCAGACACATTTAAAATAATTATTTCACCAGGAATGTGACCAAAACATCATTCCCTTTATATCTACACATTACAATGGCATTTACATTTTTTTCACCATTTTTGGGACATAAGACTATAATCTTATGTATTTTGCCATTTTTCGGTGAAATTCATTTGTATTGATAAAATTCTTCAGACACATTAAAAAAAAATATTTCACCAGGAATGTGACCAAAACATCATTCCCTTTATATCTACACATTAAAACGGCATTTACATTTTTTTCACCATTTTTGGGACGTAAGACTAAAATCTTATGTATTTTGCCATTATGCGATGAAATTCATTTGAATTAATAAAATTCTTCAGACACATTTAAAATAATTACTTCACCAGGAATGTGACCAAAACTTCATTCCCTTTATATCTACGCATTAAAATGGCATTTACATTTTTTCCCAATATTTTTGGGACGTAAGACTAAAATCTTACGTATTTTGCCATTTTTCGGTGAAATTCATTTGTATTAATAAAATTCTTCAGACAAATTCTTAATAATTTATTTCACCATGAATGTGACCAAAACATCATTCCCTTTATATCTACACAACAAAACAGCATTTACATATTTTTCCACCATTTTTGGGACATAAGACTAAAACCTTATTTTTATTGCCATTTTTCGGTGAAATTCATTTGAATTAATAAAATTCTTCAGACATTTTAAATAATTATTTCACCATGAACGTTACAAAAAAATCATTCCCTTTATATCTACACATTAAAACGGCATCTACATTTTTTTCACCATTTTTGGGACGTAAGACTAAAATCTTATGTATTTTGCCATTTTTCGGTGAAATTCATTTGCATTAATAAAATTCTTCAGACACATTTAAAATAATTATTTCACCAGGAATGTGACCAAAACATCATTCCCTTTACATCTACGCATTAAAATGGCATTTACATTTTTTCCCACAATTTTTGGGTCATAAGACTATAATCTTACGTATTTTGCCATTTTTCGGTGAAATTCATTTCTATTCAAAAAATTCTTCAGAAGTTTTAAAAAATGTATTTCACCATGAATGTGACCAAAACATAATTCCCTTTATATCGACACATTAAATTGGCATTTACATTTTTTCAAAATTTTTGGGAAATGAGAATATAATCTTCTGTATTTTGCCATTTTTCGGTGAAATTCATTTGTATTAATAAAATTCTTCAGACACATTTAAAATCATTATTTCACCAGGAATGTGACCAAAACATCATTCCCTTTATATCTACACATTAAAACGGCATTTACATTTTTTTCACCATTTTTGGGACGTAAGACCAAAATCTTATGTATTTTGCCATTTTTCGGTGAAATTCATTTGTATTAATAAAATTCTTCAGACACATTTAAAATAATTATTTCACCATGAATGTGACCAAAACATCATTCCTTTTATATCTACACATTAAAATGGCATTTACATATTTTTCCACCATTTTTGGGACGTAAGACTTAAACCTTATGTTTTTTACCATTTTTCGGTGAAATTCATTTCTATTAAAACTTTTTTCAGACATTTCAAATAATTATTTCACCATGAACGTTACCAAAACATCATTCCCTTTATATCTACACATTAAAACGGCATTTACATTTTTTTCACCATTTTTGGGACGTAAGACCAAAATCTTATGTATTTTGCCATATTTCGGTGAAATTCATTTGTATTAATAAAATTCTTCAGACACATTTAAAATAATTATTTCACCAGGAATGTGACCAAAACATCATTCCCTTTATATCTACACATTACAATGGCATTTACATTTTTTTCACCATTTTTGGGACGTAAGACTAAAATCTTATGTATTTTGCCATTTTTCGGTGAAATTCATTTGTATTGATAAAATTCTTCAGACACATTTAAAAAAAATATTTCACCAGGAATGTGACCAAAACATCATTCCCTTTATATCTACACATTAAAACGGCATTTACATTTTTTTCACCATTTTTGGGACGTAAGACTAAAATCTTATGTATTTTGCCATTATGCGATGAAATTCATTTGAATTAATAAAATTCTTCAGACACATTTAAAATAATTACTTCACCAGGAATGTGACCAAAACATCATTCCCTTTATATCTACGCATTAAAATGGCATTTACATTTTTTCCCAATATTTTTGGGACGTAAGACTAAAATCTTACGTATTTTGCCATTTTTCGGTGAAATTCATTTTTATTCAAAAAATTCTTCAGAAGTTTTAAAAAATGTATTTCACCATGAATGTGACCAAAACATCATTTCCTTTATATCTACACATTAAAACGGCATTTACATTTTTTTCACCATTTTTGGGACGTAAGACTAAAATCTTATGTATTTTGCCATTTTTCTGTGAAATTCATTTGTATTAATAAAATTCTTCAGACAAATTCTTAATAATTTATTTCACCATGAATGTGACCAAAACATCATTCCCTTTATATCTACACAATAAAACGGCATTTACATATGTTTCCACCAATTTTGGGACATAAGACTAAAACCTTATTTTTTTTGCCATTTTTCGGTGAAATTCATTTCTATTAAAAAATTCTTCAGACATTTTAAATAATTATTTCACCATGAACGTTACAAAAAAATCATTCCCTTTATAACTACACATTAAAACGGCATTTACTTTTTTTTCACCATTTTTGGGACGTAAGACTAAAATCTTATGTATTTTGCCATTTTTCGGTGAAATTCATTTGTATTAATAAAATTCTTCAGACACATTTAAAATAATTATTTCACCAGGAATGTGACCAAAACATCATTCCCTTTATATCTACACATTACAATGGCATTTACATTTTTTTCACCATTTCTGGGACATAAGAATATAATCTTATGTATTTTGCCATTTTTCGGTGAAATTCATTTGTATTGATAAAATTCTTCAGACACATTTAAAAAAAATATTTCACCAGGAATGTGACCAAAACATCATTCCCTTTATATCCACACATTAAAACGGCATTTACAATTTTTTCACCATTTTTGGGACGTAAGACTAAAATCTTATGTATTTTTCCATTATGCGGTGAAATTCATTTGAATTAATAAAATTCTTCAGACACATTTAAAATAATTACTTCACCAGGAAAGTGACCAAAACATCATTCCCTTTATATCTATGCATTAAAATGGCATTTACATTTTTTCCCAATATTTTTGGGACGTAAGACTAAAATCTTACGTATTTTGCCATTTTTCGGTGAAATTCATTTTTATTCAAAAAATTCTTCAGAAGTTTTAAAAAATGAATTTCACCATGAATGTGACCAAAACATAATTTCCTTTATATCTACACATTAAAACGGCATTTACATTTTTTTCACCATTTTTGGGACGTAAGACTAAAATCTTATGTATTTTGCCATTTTTCTGTGAAATTCATTTCTATTAATACAATTCTTCAGACACATTTAAAATTATTATTTCACCATGAATATGACCAAAACATCATTCCTTTTATATCTACACATTAAAATTGCATTTACATATTTTTCCACCATTTTTGGGACGTAAGACTAAAACCTTATGTTTTTTACCATTTTTCGGTGAAATTCATTTCTATTAAAACTTTTTTCAGACATTTCAAATAATTATTTCACCTTGAACGTTACCAAAACATCATTCCCTTTATATCTACACATTAAAACGGCATTTACATTTTTTTCCAATATTTTTGGGACATAAGACTATAATCTTATGTATTTTGCCATATTTCGGTGAAATTCATTTGTATTAATAAAATTCTTCAGACACATTTAAAATAATTATTTCACCAGGAATGTGACCAAAACATCATTCCCTTTATATCTACACATTACAATGGCATTTACATTTTTTTCACCATTTTTGGGACGTAAGACTAAAATCTTATGTATTTTGCCATTTTTCTGTGAAATTCATTTGTATTAATAAAATTCTTCAGACAAATTCTTAATAATTTATTTCACCAAGAATGTGACCAAAACATCATTCCCTTCATATCTACACAATAAAACGGCATTTACATATTTTTCCACCATTTTTGGGACATAAGAAAAAAACATTATTTTTTTTTGCCATTTTTCGGTGAAATTCATTTCTATTAAAAAATTCTTCAGACATTTTAAATAATTATTTCACCATGAACGTTACAAAAAAATCATTCCCTTTATATCTACACATTAAAACGGCATCTACATTTATTTCACCATTTTTGAAACGTAAGACTAAAATCTTATGTATTTTGCCATTTTTCGGTGAAATTCATTTGCATTAATAAAATTCTTCAGACACATTTAAAATAATTATTTCACCAGGAATGTGACCAAAACATCATTCCCTTTACATCTACGCATTAAAATGGCATTTACATTTTTTCTCAATATTTTTGGGTCGTAAGACTATAATCTTATGTATTTTGCCATTTTTCGGTGAAATTCATTTTTATTCAAAAAATTCTTCAGAAGTTTTAAAATAATTATTTCACCATGAATGTGACCAAAACATAATTCCCTTTATATCTACACATTAAATTGGCATTTACATTTTTCCAAATTTTTGGGAAATGAGATTATAATCTTCTGTATTTTGCCATTTTTCGGTGAAATTCATTTGTATTAATAAAATTCTTCAGACACATTTAAAATCATTATTTCACCAGGAATGTGACCAAAACATCATTCCCTTTATATCTACACATTAAAACGGCATTGACATTTTTTTCACCATTTTTGGGACGTAAGACCAAAATCTTATGTATTTTGCCATTTTTCGGTGAAATTCATTTGTATTAATAAAATTCTTCAGACACATTTAAAATAATTATTTCACCAGGAATGTGACCAAAACATCATTCCCTTTATATCTACGCATTAAAATGGCATTTACATTTTTTCCCAATATTTTTGGGACGTAAGACTAAAATCTTATGTATTTTGCCATTTTTCAGTGAAATTCATTTGTATTGATAAAATTCTTCAGACACATTTAAAAAAAATATTTCACCAGGAATGTGACCAAAACATCATTCCCTTTATATCTACACATTAAAACGGCATTTACATTTTTTTCACCATTTTTGGGACGTAAGACTAAAATCTTATGTATTTTGCCATTATGCTGTGAAATTCATTTGAATTAATAAAATTCTTCAGACATATTTAAAATAATTACTTGACCAGGAATGTGACCAAAACATCATTCCCTTTATATCTACGCATTAAAATGGCATTTACATTTTTTCCCAATATTTTTGGGAAGTAAGACTAAAATCTTACGTATTTTGCCATTTTTCGGTGAAATTCATTTTTATTCAAAAAATTCTTCAGAAGTTTTAAAAAATGTATTTCACCATGAATGTGACCAAAACATCATTTCCTTTATATCTACACATTAAAACGGCATTTACATTTTTTTCACCATTTTTGGGACGTAAGACTAAAATCTTATGTATTTTGCCATTTTTCTGTGAAATTCATTTGTATTAATAAAATTCTTCAGACAAATTCTTAATAATTTATTTCACCATGAATGTGACCAAAACATCATTCCCTTTATATCTACACAATAAAACGGCATTTACATATTTTTCCACCATTTTTGGGACATAAGACTAAAACCTTTTTTTTTTTTTGCCATTTTTCGGTGAAATTCATTTCTATTAAAAAATTCTTCAGACATTTTAAATAATTATTTCACCATGAACGTTACAAAAAAATCATTCCCTTTATATCTACACATTAAAACGGTATCTACATTTATTTCACCATTTTTGGGACGTAACACCAAAATCTTATGTATTTTGCCATTATGCGGTGAAATTCATTTGTATTAATAAAATTCTTCAGACACATATAAAGTAATTATTTCACCAGGAATGTGACCAAAACATCATTCCCTTTATATCTACACATTACAATGGCATTTACATTTTTTTCACCATTTTTGGGACATAAGACTATAATCTTATGTATTTTGCCATTTTTCGGTGAAATTCATTTGTATTGATAAAATTCTTCAGACACATTTAAAAAAAATATTTCACCAGGAATGTGACCAAAACATCATTCCCTTCATATCCACACATTAAAACGGCATTTACAATTTTTTCACCATTTTTGGGACGTAAGACTAAAATCTTATGTATTTTGCCATTATGCGGTGAAATTCATTTGAATTAATAAAATTCTTCAGACACATTTAAAATAATTACTTCACCAGGAATGTGACCAAAACATCATTCCCTTTATATCTACGCATTAAAATGGCATTTACATTTTTTCCCAATATTTTTGGGACGTAAGACTAAAATCTTACGTATTTTGCCATTTTTCAATGAAATTCATTTTTATTCAAAAAATTCTTCAGAAGTTTTAAAAAATGAATTTCACCATGAATGTGACCAAAACATCATTTCCTTTATATCTACACATTAAAACGGCATTTACATTTTTTTCACCATTTTTGGGACGTAAGACAAAAATCTTATGTATTTTGCCATTTTTCTGTGAAATTCATTTGTATTAATAAAATTCTTCAGACAAATTCTTAATAATTTATTTCACCATGAATGTGACCAAAACATCATTCCCTTTATATCTACACAATAAAAAGGCATTTACATATTTTTCCACCATTTTTGGGACATAAGACTATAATCTTATGTATTTTGCCATTTTTCGGTGAAATTCATTTGTATTGATAAAATTCTTCAGACATTTTAAATAATTATTTCACCATGAACGTTACAAAAAAATCATTCCCTTTATATCTACACATTAAAACGGCATCTACATTTATTTCACCATTTTTGGGACGTAAGACTAAAATCTTATGTATTTTGCCATTATGCGGTGAAATTCATTTGAATTAATAAAATTCTTCAGACACATTTAAAAAAATTACTTCACCAGGAATGTGACCAAAACATCATTCCCTTTATATCTACGCATTAAAATGGCATTTACATTTTTTCCCAATATTTTTGGGACGTAAGACTAAAATCTTACGTATTTTGCCACTTTTCGGTGAAATTCATTTTTATTAATAAAATTCTTCAGACATTTTTAATCATTTATTTCACCATGAATGTGACCAAAACATTATTCCCTTTATATCTACACAACAAAATGGCATTTACATTTTTTTCACCATTTTTGGGTCAAAAGACAATAATCACATGTATTTTTTCCATTTTTCGATGAGATTCATTTTGAGTAATAAAATTCTTCAGACATTTTTAATAATTTATTTCACCATGAATGTGACCAAAACATCATTCCCTTTATATCTACACATTAAAATGGCATTTACATTTTTTTCACCATTTTGGGGAATTACACTTATAGTCTCATGTATTTTGCCATTTTTACGGTGAAAAACATTTTTATTCATAAAATTATTCAGACACATTTTTAATCATTTATTTCACCATGAATGTGACCAAAACATCATTCCCTTTATTTCTACACAATGAAATGGCATTTACATTTTTTCACCAATTTTGGGACATAAGATTATATAATCTTATGTATTTTGACATTTTCCACTTAAATTCATTTTCTTTTTCATAAAATTCTTGCTCAATAAACGATTGTCCATTCCAACACCTTTTCATCATGAATGCATCTTAACACATTTAACATTGCTGCTCGTTTAATTCACAGTCTTATGCAGTCTTCCTCGGCTGACCTGCACTTATTTCTGACCTGTCCTTCCTCCAGTACACTTTACATTTACATTTACATTTTGGTCATTTGGCAGACGCTTTTAGTCCAAAGCCACTTACAAGTGCATAGGTTCTTCCACAAGTCAAAGCTTAACTCGGAAAATACACATGAAATGCTGTTCTAAACATATAGTCATCATAAGTGCACAGACTGCAGCTAAGTTCACATTGAACAGAGTGGGAGGAAGTTCCTTCATATGTGGATTTAACTGCAACCTATGGGTGCCCAAGGGAAAAACAGGTTAATCTTAGCAGGTTTGTTAGATTCAGACTAAGGTTTTTGATGCCTTAACTGAACGAGCCAACCAGCTTCTGGTTTTAAGTGATAGTTTCATAATTCTGTATTTAATCAGGAATTCATGCAAATATCTAATCAGCCAAAATGTAGCAGCCAAACAATGTATAAAAGCATGCAGTTGTTGTTCAGACCAATGGGCAAGAAATGTGATCTTTGACCATGGATTGTTGGTGCCAGACAGGGTGGTTTCAGTATCTCTGACACTGCTAATCTCCTGGAATTTTACAGACATTTAGCATTTACAGAGAGTGGTACAGAAAACAAGAAACATGCAGTGAGTGGCAGTTCTGTGGACAGAAACGCCAGCCATGTTCAAGTGAACAGGAAGACAACAGCAACTCTAATGACCACAGGTTACAACCGGTATAGAGAAAAGCTTCCGTGCACACACAACAGTAATAATAAGTGGGTGAGCTATAGTAGCAGAGGACCAGTAAGTAAATAAAATAAGTCTAATAAATACCTAATAAAGTAATTGTATATTTGGTGTGCATGCGTGTCTGTACAGGTATGCATAGATGAACAATAATTTATATTTTATGTTTATGAAATCTGAAAAATTCTACAGGTCCTGGAGCATCTGTTAAGATAGACACAATAGATATTTAAATAAAAAAACAATGCATACCCCCCCCAATGAGCTTACAATATTTCCATTTTCATTAATAAATCTAACTTTTGAATGCAATTCACATATCATTATCTGCTTATATAAGTGCACATCATATGATTATATATTGAGTGTTTATAGACCAGCTTATCCAGTTTAAAGTATTTTTAACCATGAAAACTGGTTTAAGCAGGTGGTTTTAATGTTGTGGATATTCAGTGTATGCCCTCACTCAATCAAGAAAGTGAGGAGGCAGCAGAAGGAAAAGTGAGCTTGATCTCCCATTAAAGACCTATAAAAACAACCAAAAACAACCAAAAACAACCAAAGACATCCCTGAAATGAAAAGTAATTGAAATTAAAGAACAAGAGACATTAACATTAGTTTTCCCCAAACCCAAACCCCTTGGACTCAGCTGAAAAATAGCATCCGTTCTTTCTTCTCTTTTTTTTAAGTGAGCGAAACAAAGATGATAGGAAAGGTAAGCCTCCAACCAAGCTCTCCATCATGCAGACCAACACTAAATCTGCTGGAAGCCACAGCTGCCATTTCGGTATACGAGGCTGCTGTCCAGGCATGTTCAAATACTGACTCCGCTGCCTTTCTTTGATTGGCTCTCTCAGGCACCCAATCACATCTCCTTCTGCCCTCAGAGCATGTGCCAATAAATAGAACTCGTACAGGCACAGGGGCTTGGACAGTTTGGGAAGTGCCCGGGGAGTGCCCCTGGCCCCCCGTTGGGACAGTTGGGACAGTTGGGACAGTTGGGAAAGGCGTGATTCAGGCGTGCGGAGGCGGGGTCTCCAGGCGCACCCTCAGGGTGTTCCTGATGACGTGCCGCTCGGCGATGAGGCAGGCCAGCGCCCAGGGCAGCGCGTACTCCAGCGTCACCAGGCCCATCACGTTCCAGCGGAACGAGGAGTAGTCCCAGGGGCAGGCCCCGAGCAGCCTCAGCGCGAACCCGGCGCTGAACTCCCACAGGTAGGTGAGCAGGGTGTAGAGGGTCAGCCGGGCCAGCAGGGGGCAGCGCGGGTGCAGGCTCAGGTGCAGCCGCTCCATGAGGAAGATGGCAGAGCTGTAGATGGGCAGGGCCCACAGGCTGGTGTGGCCCATAAGCTTCCGGTCGCGGAGCTCGTACCAGTTGCAGGCGGCCGTGAAGGCCACCTCACAGAGGCAGCCGTGCAGGGCGTAGACGTACAGGCGGGCGACGGGCATCAGGGGGTGAACCACCACGGGAGACTCCTTCACACTGCCCTCTGTCACATCAGAGCAAGCATGGTGTTAGTGCAACCGAAAGACGGGCAGTTATTTTGTGGATCCATCCATCCATCCATCCATCCATCCATTATCTTAACCCGCTTATCCTGAACAGGGTCGCAGGGGGGCTGGAGCCTATCCCAGCATACATTGGGCGAAAGGCAGGAATACACCCTGGACAGGTCGATAGTCCATCGCAGGGCACACACACCATCCACTCACACACTCATACCCACGGGCAATTTAGACTCTCCAGCCTAACCTGCACGAACCCACGCGAACACAGGGAGAACATGCAAACTCCACACAGAGAGGCCCCGGCCTACCGGGATTCGAATCCAGGACCTCCTTGCTGTGAGGCGGCAGTGCTAGCAGAAGTTTAGCAGATGCTCTTATCTTATTCATATATGGATTACATTATTTTATATACAGTTGGGGCAACCTAGTGGTTACGGTACATGACTAGGACCCACAAGGTTAGTGGTTCAACCCTTGGTGTTGGAACGATATGATCCACACAGCTGTTGGGCCCTTGAGCGAGGCCCTTAACCCTGCATTGCTCCTGGGGAGATTGTCCCTGGCTTAGTCTAAGCAACTGTATATTGGCTTTGGATAAAAGCATCAGCTAAATAACAAGTAATGTAATGGATAGTATTGATTTAGGTTAAGTATCTTGCTCAAGGGCACACTGGCCATACCAGACTGGGAATTAAATTTCATTACATGGCATTTAGCAGATCTTATCCAGAGCGACTTACAGTTGATTAGACTAAGCAGGAGACAGTCCTCCCCTGGAGCAATGTAGGGTTAAGGGCCTCGCTCAAGGGTTCAACGGCTGTGCAGATCTTATTGTGGCTGTGGATTAGAACCACCGACCTTGCATGTCCCAGTTATTAATGCTAGGCTACAGGCCACCCTAATCTGGAATCTGGGGAGGTCCTAACCGTTCTCTAACCATTTTATCTTCAACCACACTGTCACCACTGTCTTGCACTGCCACTGATATCTATGCAAAAATCTTCTTTATAATTCCTGTTATTGGCAGTAAATATCCCTCACACCCTCACCCATGACACGGTTAATACTTCTTCCTTTAGCTATCCTGCCAACATCTAGCTTTATTTAGCAGCCCTCACCATGCAAGGCCTACGAGGCAGGTTATCAAATCGCAAACGCCACTTCTCAGCATTAATATGGATGAATGCAACCCAGGAGCTTAACAAATCAATAGAGCAAACTGTGAGAATTTGAGAACGGCTTACGTTCCGTTTAAAAAGAAGGACTTTAACATTGATGAAGTTAAGAGAAAATGGTGGCTGAGAGACATGACAAGAGTACCAATGTGACTACTGAAATTGCGGTTAGTGTATTAAACCCGTCTTATTGAATTTACAGTCGGCATCTCACCAATTGTTGAAGCTTGGTGATGCAAACCTTTAAAATAACTAATTGAAAATAGACAGATTTGTTCCAAACTATGAAATTACATCATCATTTCATTAGTTGGGTCTTGATTGCAAATATTTTTGGCCAGTTTCACAGGCACAGGTTTGACCTAGTCTTAGACCAAATTTCGTTTTGAAAGGAAATCCTCCATACAACTGAATTTAGTCCAGGACTAAGCTTAATCTGTGTCAGCGAAACAGGCCCAATATTGTTTAACTACTGTACTAACTGGAGATCAGAGAGTTTTGTCAAGATCCGGTCTTGCCCAGGTTGTATCTTATTTTATAAGGCGCATGTCATCAAAAGTATGCATCTCTTGATTAATTGGAAAAAGACATACTATTTGCACAGAAAACAATGTTCTTTTCAAGTTTTTGAAAATTAATCAGGTTCATCTCACCCTGAGTACTGGGCTCCATCCTCCTCGTGCGTACTGCTCCTACATCCATGTCCGAGCGCCAAAACGAACTTGTGCGGACGGTATTTTACACCATTTCCTTATTTGTGTATAGATCCCAGTTTGTCCTGGGCTAAACATTAAGCCACAGGGATGACAGCGACATCTCTGCACCAGCACAAATGGAGATGGGGTGGTGGAGGGGGGAAAACCGCCTTTATCTGGCCTAGCTGCCTCATCAGTTGAGAGGGGAGATGCAAAAACAAACTCCCTCACAGACCGGCTCTGCTTCACAACTCCCTCACAGACCAGCTCTGCTTCACAACTCCCTCACAGACCGGCTCTGCTTCACAACTCCCTCACCGACCGGCTCTGCTTCACAACTCCCTCACAAACCTTCTTCTCTGACCTTCTCTTTGTGGAAAAGTAGCAGGGCATGGAACATTGGGGAGAGCATGCAAGACATTTTTAGGGTTCACAGGCCCAAAAAACTGCTCCCAGAGGAGAGGGATTTTGGGATGTGGTGTCTGAGTTTGTCAAGAGGCACGACACAAACAATCATCTGGGATTGTTATCTCCTGTGGTACAGCAGCAGTATGCTTTTAAAATACTTTTTCTAACATTTATTTAGTTAGCCATGACTCTTAACTTAAATTATCGTCCATACAAACAGACACATGGAAAGGCATAAGATACAAATGAGCAAACAGGGAGTAGCATTACCCAGGCATTGGATTCTTGACTTAAAGCTTTACAGTTTTTTTTACAATCACTTCCATCTTAATCTCACAAGCTTGTGCTCAATTTTCAAAACCTTAGACACAACACTCAAAATGGTAAGCACTTTTAACACAGCCTGTTCGCCTGTTCAAAACATGCATTGTGCATTCATATCTTTGAAGAAATCTTGCACTTCCAAACTAATTGGTTCAAATTCCTTATTTTTCATGAAATGCTATAAGAACATCGCCTACACAAAAGATACCGATAGCTTCACTGTTCAGTTGTTTTTACAATACTTTATTATAGCATGAAAAAATACTTGATACATGTTTCAATATGGTCTTTTTGTGGTTATAAATAAAGGGAATAGTGGAAACAGTAGAAGATAGTTGAATTATTGAAAAAAATCAGAATACTATAAAATATATATAATTATAACATAACATACTGTGGGTTTGTTTCACAGTTGCAAACAAGCATTTTTTAAATACTTTTTAGAACTTTTCACAGTTAGCACAGGAGCACTGTATGTTGCTTTTACAAAAAATCAGGCTGAACCACCAACAACTATACATTTCGACAGTCCAATTTGAAAATAGTGCATTGACTGGAATGCCACTGATGACCAGGCTTGATACAGTACTAGATATTATTTAGCTTTTAGGCAATCTAAGCAGTAGGTACATTTTAGTGGAAGGAAAACACAAACATGGTTTCCACCATTTTGTTGTGACGTTATGTTATGCAGCACTCGGATGGTACACACACACAGTAACACATGCACACACATGCACACACACACACACACACACAGACACACACACACACACTCTCTCTCTCTCTAACACATGGACAGTGTAGTAGGAGATATGGTGATAAGCAGGCATTAACCCTGTGGGGCGGCTGCTGTTCAGGCTCCCCGTGTTTGCTTTTCTGTGCAGAGCTATAAAACATTGAAATCACAGGGTTCAGAGTCCAGCGCACTGATAGTGACACACAGGAAGTGGCTGAGCTTAGAGAAGTGTGCGTGTGTTTGTGCGTTTGTGTGCGTGTGCGAGTGTGTGTGTGTGTGTGTGTGTGTGTGTCTTTGATTATAGATAAGGGGTTTGGTTAAGGATAAATCATTAAGGCCATATCAGAGTTACAGATGTTTGAACTGATATTAAGAACCAACACGCCAACCCAGAAATTCCTCTGAATGTTACAAGCAGAACATTTTTGTGCACGCAAACATTACCATTTATTGATCCTGCACAAGATTGTAGATACCTCCAAATTTCCACAGGAAACAAAATGAAATGGCAGTAGCTGAGGAAATGAGTGGTGCATTTAAATAAACACACTATTGCAGTGTGATTCACAGGTTCAACCACTACCATAGAAGGAAGTTAGTAATTTACTGAGTAGTCCTAACCACAGCTTTCTACGAAGCTGATAATTTTTGAAAAACTGAAACTGTGGAAATATTGCCACCAAATTATTGTCAGTTTCACTGTTACAAAATGTCCACAGGAAAAAAGTCAACAGAAATGACCCAACACCAGTAACGTTTCATGAGGTTAGCAAAAAAAAATAAAAAAATTAAAGGAAATGGCTCAATGTTACCCTCTGGAAAGCAGCTACATTGTAATGTTTTAGAAAACACCTTACAAAACGTATATACTGTATGTCAGTATGAAGCCATGGTGTTAAAGTAGATATCATGCCTTGTCTCTGTGCTGTGTACAACTGGTATCTTTTGAGAAGGCCAACTTAGCGTCAGCAGAATTTTTGGGGAGGAGTGACAAGCACCGTCAAGCTATTTTGGCCAGGTGAGGGATTCTCTGGTGGATCTTTGAAACAGTTTATCAACTTGTTGACTTATTATGACTGATAGTATGTTTTAAGGTGCTCACTTAATTTGAATTTGAATAGTTCAATAAACAAAAGTTCTGCATTCTTTATTCAGATGTGAACCTTGAAGTTTTGCCTTCCTTTAACCAAGAAAAAATTGGAGGTGAGTGTGTTATAGTCATTGACATTTAAAGCCTTTTTAGACTGAAATAGTGGTACAGTGCTGCCCCCATCCTCATTTCCTCTATTATTGCATATGTGTCACACTGAATGCACTCATTGTCATAAATATTTAGACAAATTATTATCTCCAGACGGTGAACTCATTACATTGCATTACATTATTAGCATTTGCCAAATGCTCTTATCCAGAGATTGATTAGACTAAGCAGGAGACAATCCTCCCCTGGAGCAATGCAGGGTTAAGGGCCTTGCTCAAGGGCCCAAAGGCAGTCCGGATCTTATTGTGGCTACACCGGGATTAGAACCACCGACCTTGCATGTCCCAGTCATTTACGTTAACCACTACGCTACAGGCCGCCCTAACAGAACTCTTGGAGCAGTGGTGAGTATCCCCAGGAGTGGCCGGCCTGCCAAAATTCTTCATAGTGAATGGTAAATGGTTGGCATTTACATAGCACTTTTATCCAAAGCGCTGTACAAGTGACGCTCTCATTCACCCATTCGATTGTCTGCCATGCAGACTAGGTGTCTCGCCCAGGGACACTTCGACAGACCCTGGGCTGGAGAGAACCGGCAACCCTCCGACTGCCAGAAGACTGCTCTTACCTCCTGAGCCACAGTCATACCCACGTGATGTAGTGACACAGTAAAAACTCAAAGAAGTGACGAATGAGCCGAGACAATGACCTCCAGTGACCTGCAGGTCTCCCTAGACACAGCTAAGGTCAGTGTTCATGACTCTACAATAACAATGAGACTGGGCAAAGAAAGGATTCATGAGAGAGTAGCACCATTAACCAAGAGAAAAATCGATGGTCATTGGCACAATTGCAAAAAAACTCATAATAAAAAAAAAAACACCTGGATTTTGCCTTTTGGCATAATGTTACATGGACAGAAGTCAAAAGTAGAACTTCCTGAAAGATATGGGTCCCATTAAACAAATACAGCATTTCACACAGTAAGACCATGGTAGAAAAACGCAAACATGGTGATGCTAGTGTGATGGTGTGGGGATGCTTTGCTGCCTCGAGACTTGGACCCTGAATGACTCGCCATTATTGAAGGAACCGAGAATTCCGCTCTGTACCAGAAAATTCCCAAGGAGAATGTCTTCGGTCCATAGAGCTGAATTGTAATTAGGTTGTGTAGCAAGTCAATGATCCAGATCAGATTGGAGTACCCCCCTCACCACCAGCGTGGCCTCCTCCAATCACTGCCCTCGTATTCATGTTGTTATTTTAGCGTTTGAGGTAAGCTCACGCTATAACACAGCTACGTCCCCCCCCCCCCCCCCCCCCCCCCCAACCAGCAGCCAGCATCTGTTCTTTTTATGGAGTAATTATTTTTATTTTAAATGGTTAAAGAAATATATTTTGCTTGCGGTTTATTTTAATAGGCTGAACCTCTGGTTTGCCTGAGTCACTTCTCTACAGCCTTGAACTCACAAAAAGCTGCAATTCATTTTTATTGATGACTGAATGAAAATATAAAGACTTTTAAAGCAAACAAGATCTATTACAGCATAAATATTCATATGTACATCGAGGATGATGTCATTTAGATTCCAAAAAATAAAATAAAAAAGGATATCTCAAGGAAGGAATTTATTCTAGATTTAGCAACATTTTTATTGTTGCTCTGCATCTTGAATTTGAAAGGTCTAAATGTATATTTGAAAAGGGTTTAACTACTGTAATGTACTGAAAAATAAATAAAATCTAAATCTAAGGTTCTCACAGGGACAGTGAGCTGACACAGACGTTATCTCCACCCACCATCAGCACCTCATTTATCCACACCATCAGAGGAAGTTTACTCGCTCAGTAAGTGAACGAAGGCATTTGCAGCACTACCTATTTCTCAAGGCTCCTTCAAAACATTTAATCTTCAAAACGTATCATCGCCTCACGTTCATCTTCCACAAGAGAGAGTCTGGTAAGCAATGATTGTGGTGTTTTTTTAATTTTCCATTATATTTTGGTGTTGGCATCTGTGGGTTCATTTGTGGATAAGGACTTTAGGGCATTTCCATCATACTTTGATCTTACTTTTAGCATTTTACCCATGTGGTTACATAGATTTGACCACAGTTCAAATGCAATTCTCATCACCAGAAACAATATGGGAAGATAATGTTTGCCTCAACTAATTATCCACCACAGAGAGTAGCATGTACTTCAGTTATCTGAACCAATCACTTGGTACACTCACTCTGTAAATACAGCATATTGGATGGTCGTTTAACATGTTGTTGGAAACACAGCTGTCCCATACTTCTTGTGACACTCTCTGGTTCTGTTGCATTACGGTGAGAAATGTACATAAATAAATTCAGCAACACCGTGAATGAAGGGCAGCTAATGGTGTTGAATGTAAATGAAATTAGAGCTCATCTTTATTTTTTTCTTCTTTTAACTCAATCACGACGATCGCTAAAGAGATCGTTCTCTCGCTCGCACTTCATTAAGACAGAGTTTCTCTCCACAGCTCTGAAGTGAGAAAGAGGAAGAGAGGATTGTCACGACACGTTGGCTGAACCCGTCACACAATGAACAACTCGCACTGCCTGGCTGCCCAGGACCTGGTGGGGAGAGTGGTGCCCCCGATCCTCATCGTGGAGCTCATACTGGGGCTGCCGGCTAACATGGTGGCCCTGTGGATCTTCTCCTGCCGCATGCCGGGCTGGAGGTGCAACACCGTGTACCTGCTGAACCTGCTGATCGCGGACTTCTTCCTGCTCGTCAGCGTGCCCTTCCGCATCGACAGCCTGATGCGGGGCGAGGACTGGGTGTTCGGAGGCGCCTGGTGCCGAATCAACCTCTTCATGCTGGCGCTCAACCGCTCAGCCAGCATCGCGTTCATGACCATCGTGGCCGTCGACCGCTACTTCAAGGTGGTCTACCCGCACCACTGGGTGAACCACCTCACAACCGGGAAGGCGATAGGGCTCTCGACCGTGACGTGGGCGGTGGTGCTGGCTCTGCGGGTCCCCCTGCTGGCCACTCAGCTCCTGCATGAGCACAACAACAAAAGCCTCTGCCGCAGCTTCAGCTCCTACAGTAAACTGCCGCCGGCCATCATGATGCACTATGGCGTGTACATCCTGGAGTTCTTCCTGCCGTTCCTGCTGCTCAGCTTCTGCTCGCTGCGGATCATCTACTTCCTGCGCAGCCGCCAGATGGACAGGAAGCAGCAGGTGAAGCGGGCCATCCAGGTGGTGATGATCATCGTGGGTGTCTTCACCGTCTGCTTCCTGCCGGGAATCGCCACGGGCCTCGTCACCCTCGCCATCCAGAAGCTTCGCCCAAAAGACTGCGACTCCTACAGGCTGGCGTCCCAGCTCTTCAGCATGTCCATTGCGTTCACCTACCTGAACAGCACGCTGGACCCCGTCATCTACTGCTTCTCCAGCAGCACGTTCCGAAACACCCTCAAGGCCTCCTTCAACTCCCTGGGCATCTTCCACATGGCCGTGAGCCGGAGGGGGAGCAGGAGTACGGCTAGCGACCTGTAACGAGTACGATTAGCGACCCCTAACGAGTACGATTAGCGACCCCTAACTAATACGATTAGCGACCCCTAACAAACACGATTAATGACCCCTAACGAGTACGACTAGCGACCCCTAACGAGTATGATTAGCAACCCCTAGCGAGTACGATTAGCGACCCCTAGCGAGTACGATTAGCGACCCCTAACGAGTACAATTAGCGACCCCTAATGAGTACAATTAGCGACCCCTAGTGAGTACGATTAGCGACCCCTAACGCGTACGATGAGCGACCTGTAACGCGTACGATGAGCGACCCGTAACGCGTACGATTAGCGACCCGTAACGGGGTCGACATAGGCTCAGGTGCTATGAGCGGTCGTCTGGCAGTCAAAGTATCCCTTACATGGCAGCCAACCGCCGTCGGTGTGTGAGTGAGTGAACGAGAACTGTACAGAGATTGTACAGCATTTTGGATAAATGTCGGCACTGTATAAATGCAGACATTTGCCATATGAATAGCTTATACTAACGTGCATCAAATACTGCTGTACAAAAATACATTAGAAATACAAGTACTATATTTTTTACTTTTCTATGCAGTAGTGGTCTTGTCAATTGTAAAACCCCATTTGTAGACAGCTCCACATTTCCACAGGAAACAAAATGAAATGGCAGTAGCTGCAGAAATGAGTGGTGTATTTAAATAAGCACACTATTACAGTGTGATTCACAGGTTCAAGCACCACCATAAAAGGAAGTTAGTCATTTACTGAGTAGTCCTAACCACAGCTTTGTACGAAGTTGATAATTTCTGAAAAACACCTTCTCTGTGCATGTGTAAACATGCCCAGGGTCCTACCAAATTTCCACCGAATTATTGTCAGTTTCACAGACTTCACTATTAGAAAATGTCCACAGGAAAAAAGTCAACCGAAATTACCCCACACCAGTAACGTTTCATGAGGTTAGCAAAAAAAACACCTTACAAAATTTATATACTGTATGTCAGCATGAAGCCATGGTGGTAAAGTAGATATCTGGGATATCTGCTGGGAAAAAGTATTCGCCCCCTTATCTCCTGAGCCACAGTCATACCCACGTGATGTAGTGACACAGTAAAAACTGAAAGAAGTGACGAATGGCCGAGGTTGACCTGCAGGTCTCCCTAGACACAGCTGAGGTCACTGTTCATGACTCTACAATAAGAATGAGACTGGGCAAAGAAAGGATTCATGAGAGGGTAGCAAGGTGGAAACCATCATTAACCAAGAGAAAGATCAATGGTCATTGGCACAATTGCAAAAAAAAACAAAAAAAGCACACAAAAAAACAAACACCTGGATTGATCCCCATGCCTTTTGGTATAATGTTACATGGACAGAAGTCAAAAGTGGAACTTCCTGAAAGATTATGGTTCCCATTAAACAAATAGAGCATTTCACACAGTAAGACCATGGTAGAAAAACGCAAACATGGTGATGCTAGTGTGATGGTGTGGGGATGCTTTGCTGCCTCGAGACTTGGACCCTGAATGACTCGCCATTATTGAAGGAACCGAGAATTCTGCTCTGTACCAGAAAATTCCTAAGGAGAATGTGTTCGGTCCATAGAGCTGAATTGTAATTAGGTTGTGTAGCAAGACAATGATCCAGATCAGATTGGCGTCCCAGCTCTTCAGCATGTCCATCGGGTTCACCTACCTGAAGAGCACGCTGGACCCGGTTATCTACTGCTTCTCCAGCAGCACGTTCCGAAACACCCTCAAGGCCTCCTTCAACTCCCTGGGCATCTTCCACATGGCCGTGAACCGGAGGGGGAGCAGGAGTACGGCTACCGACCTGTAACGAGTACGATTAGCGACCCCTAACGAGTAGGATTAGCTATCCCTAACGAGTAGGATTATTGACCCCTAACGAGCAGGTTTGGTGACCCCTAACGAATATATTATACAGCGCTTTGGATAAATATTGGCACTGTATAAATGCAGACATTTGCCATATGAATAGCTTATACTAACGTGCGTCAAATACTGCTGTACATTAGGAATACAAGTACTATATTTTTTACTTTTCTATGCAGTAGTGGACTTGTCACTCACTTGTGCACTCAGTAAGAAACTTTAATCGGTATTTATGAGATTTATTAGAGATTTGATGCGTTGTGTGTGCAGGGATGCTCTTCTTCATACCACTGTGGTAATGTGTGGTTATTCGCTTTACTGTAACCTTCCTGTCAGCTTCGACCAGTCTGGCCCTTTTCCTCTGACCTCTCTCATTAACAAGGCATTTCTGCCCACAGACACTCTCTGCAAACTCTTCAACCTCTAGAGACTGTTGTGTGTGAAAATCTCTGGAGATTAGCAGTTACAGAAATACTCATACCAGTCCGTCTGGTCACCAACAATCATCCCACGATCAAATTTTCCCCCCATTCTGATGGTTGAAGTGAAGAGTAACTGAAACTTTTTAAGAGTAACTTAAAAACCCATATGTGCAGGACTGAATGCATTGCACTGCTGTCACACGATTTCCTGATTAAATAATGCCAGACAAAATTGATTAAATAATGCAATTTAACAGAGACATTTTTGTATTTTTGTTTTAACACTGAAGGGTGGGCACAAAAAATATTGATTTGATTCAGTTTTTAACTATTCTGCCAAATTACTAAAATGTAATGTAAAATGTATAGGACGTTTCATTGAATTATTTTTGAAATAATCTTATCTGTATAGAATGTTATACAGGTGCCTAAGACTTTTGCACAGTACTGTACATTTTAAACATGCATACTTTTGTTGGAGAAAGCCAAAATTTTTGTATGTGGCTTCATTTTTGTCCTGAGATTTTGTCATACCGAATACACATTGTCTGTGTCCATTTGTGCATTGCATTAAAGATGTAAAAATATATCATTAAGTATACATTAATTATAAATGCATCAGTGAATATTTTTAATTCTGTAACCTATACCAAATCAATTGTTTTGCTAAGTCAAAAACGGATGTGAAAACAATATTTCCTGTCTGCGCAACATGCGGTTTGACTTTTTTCTAATACTGGAAAAAAATTTGCACACTTCCTGATAAACTAGAACCATGTTGTGGGTGTAAGTGGATATATATATATAGACACTTCAGAAATGACCAAATCCATGGTTTCCCCCCCCCCCTCCACCACTGCCACTGCCATCTCACATCTTATAAAAACACCATGGCCGGTCTAACGTGGAGGCTAAAGAATCTGACAAAGCTACATTTTAAATTATTAAACCCCCCCCCTCCCCTCACCCTTCAACACGTGCTCATGAATTATTCACCAACTCGGGGGGAAAAAATATCACTTACGTATATTAGACTCGCGAAAGTTGTTGTTAGCCAGTAAGTGCATAATTTTAACCAGGTGTTCTAGTATCAATGCGGACCTTCCTCTAGACACGGTAACATTTGATTTGAAATTGCTCATTTGAACAGCAGAGGATAGGACTTGAGCCACTTTGTTTGTCTCTATTGCTGTTAATCACTTATCCTGGTTGCATACCTGTAGAGTGATTGAGCGTTTGTCTTAAATAGCTGTGGAATTTGTCAGTAGATTAGCTTTGATTAGATATTCCTTGTGAGCAATTGTTGGCGATTTAAGTAAGCGTGTCAGAGTGATGCTAGCGTTGTTCCGTCCCAGTTTGTGATGTTATGTTTCACCCCATCCCAGTCTGCTCTCTCCCTCGAAGACACCCTCTGCAACGTGGGCCTCCATGGTGTCGGAACCTCTCGAACATCAGCTACCCCCCGCTGACCCCCTGTGAGGACTTTGCTGTCACAGGGGGACTATGGAACTGCCAGTCTGGCACTCGGAAGGCTGACTTCATCCTCGCATATGCCTCCCTCCAGTCCCTACAATTCCTTGCCCTAATGGAGACCTGGATCACACCTGACAACACTGCCACTCCTGCTGCCCTCTCATCCTCCTTCTCCTTCTCGCACACTCCCCGGCCTTCCAGCCGTGGCGGTGGTACTGGTCTTTTCATTTCCCCCTCATGGAAATTCTCTGTTCTCCCCCTCTCTGACCTGTCCATATCCACTTTTGAATTCCATTCTGTTGCAGTATCCTACCCTACTAACCTTTTCATTGCAGTTATCTATTGTCCACCAGGGCCCCTGGGAAACGTCCTTGATGAGCTAGACACCCTTCTCAGCTCCTTCCCTGAGGACCGCCCTACAACCTGTGCCATTGACCCTATCCCCTCTTCTCTTCTCCAGACTATCACACCTGACATTGTCCCATTTGTCACCTCCTCCCTGTCTTCCGGCTGTTTTCCAGCATCCTCCAAGAGGGCCCACATCACTCCGTTGCTAAAAAAGCCTACCCTCATACACACACTCACACACCAATGGCGATTGGCTGCCATGCAAGGCACCGACCAGCTCGTCAGGAGCATTTGGGGGTTAGGTGTCTTGCTCAGGGACACTTCGACACAGCCCGGGTGGGGGATCGAACCGGCGACCCTCTGACTGCCAGATGACTTACTGCCTGAGCCATGTCGCCCCGTTATTCAAATTCAAATTCAAATTTTATTTGTCACATACACAATATACAGGTACAATGTGCAGTGAAATGCTTAGTGCACCCGTCCGGTGTTTAAAAGACAAAAATTAAAAGACACAGACAACAAGCAATTAAAGATGAATTACTCATGTGTGAGTGCAGGATAAAAAGTGCAAGTGCAAAGTGCAGTGGCAGTCCATTTTTGCTGATATGTAGGTGTGTGTGTGTATGTGCTAAGCACAGTCCTCTTTCAGCAGGCGGATGGCCTGAGGGAAGAAGCTCTTCCTCATCCTCTCTGTTTTTACCCTCAGGCAGCGATAACGCCTCCCTGAGGGCAACAGAGAGAAGAGTCTGTTGCTGGGGTGGTTGGGCTCCCTGAGGATTTTGTTGGCCTTGGACCTGCACCGTTGGGTATAGGTGTCCTGCAGGTTGGGGAGAGTGGTTCTAATGGTTCGCTCGGCTGAGCGGACCACCCTCCTGAGGGCCAAGTAGTCCTTCTTGGTGCTGCTGCCCATCCAGGTGGTGATGCTCCCCGACAGGATGCTCTCTATGGTGCAGGTGAAGAAGTTCTTGAGCACCCTGAGGGGGAGCTTGAAGTATTCAGATGTCTGAGGTGGTAGAGACGCTGTCGGGCTTTGTTCACCAGGGAGTTGATGTGGCAGGACCATGATAGATCCTGCGTGATGTGTACTCCAAGGTATTTAAAGCTGTCCACCCTCTCCATCTGAGCCCCACTGATGCTGAGTGTGTGGTAGCTCCTCTGCTGCTTCCTGCTGAACTCCATTATCAGTTCTTTGGTTTTACTGACGTTCAGCAGGAGATTGTTCCCCTGGCACAAGTTCTCGAGGTGGTTGATCTCCATCAGGTAGGCCTTCTCATCATTGTTTGAGATCAGGCCCACCACAGCTGTATCGTCAGCAAATTTCACAATGATGTTAGAGTCTGAAGTGGCCGTGCAGTCATGGGTGTATAATGAGTACAGCAGAGGGCTCAGCACGCAACCTTGGGGGGCTCCGGTGTTGAGGGTGAGAGGGGATGAGACATGGTGGCCTACTCGTACTGCCTGTGGTCTGCTGGTCAGGAAGTTAAAGACCCAGTTGCACAGAGAGGGGTGTAGACCTAGGTCTCTCAGCTTGGGAGCCAGTCTGGAGGGGATTATTGGGTTAAAAGCCGAACTGTAATCGACAAACAACATTCTAACATAATTACCCCCCTTGGTGTCTAGGTGGGCTAAGACTGTGTGGAGTATATATGCTATGGCGTCGTCTGTCAATCTGTTGGGGCGGTATGCAAATTGCAAGGGGTCTATGGTGGCAGGCAGGGAGGATGTGATGAGGTTTTTGATCAGCCTCTCAAAACACTTCATCACTACAGATGTGGGGGCTATGGGGCGATAGTCATTTAAACAGCTGGGCTTGGGCTTCTTAGGGACAGGGACTATAATCGACTGTTTGAAGCAGGTGGGAATGAAGGACAGTGAGAGGGAGAGATTGAATATTACCGTGAACACAGGGGCTAGTTGGTCAGCACAGGCTTTTAGGATACGTCCGGTGATACCGTCTGGTCCTGCTGCCTTCCTGGTGTTCACGCTCTTGAACGTCCTCCTCACGTCGTGCTCCGTCACAGTGAACGGCCCCTCCTCCCTGTCGGGAGATATACTGGCTTGTCGGCTGTCAGCCTCGAAGTGCGCATAGAAGTTGTTAAGTTCATTTGCCAGAGCAATGTCACTGTTTACCATGGGCATAGGTGTCACTTTATAGTCCGTTATATCCCGTAGTCCTTGCCACAAGCCTCTGGTGTTAGACTGCTGAAGTTATTCCAGCTTCTCGCCATAGCGTTGTTTTGCCTCCTTCACCGCTCTGCGGACGTTGTATGCGGCGGCTTTATAATCGTCCATGTTGCCGGTTTCAAGCCCCGTGTTGTAGGTAGCAGTGCGGGTCTTCAGAGCGTCGCGGATAGTTTTATCCACCCACGGCTTCTGATTGGGGAATGTCCTGATGTTAATTTTCGGGACTATATTGTCCGCTAGTTCCCCGATAAAACCCACGACCGCTTCCGTAAACACGTTGATGTCATCAGGGGTGTGCTGGAACAAGTCCCGGGCTGACTGCGTTTCCATGGCGACCTGTAAGACGGCCTCTGATTGGTCAGACCAACGCGCCACCTCTCTCTGTACCGGGGCTGCTAGCTTCAACCGCTGTTTATATTTTGGCATGAGGAAGATAGCAGCATGATCGGATTTCCCAAATGCAGGGAGACGTTAGTACGTCAACCCACCACTGATCATCAGACGCCAGGACGCCGTCTGCATCCCGGAGTTCTTCCTGCCGTTCCTGCTCCTGATCTTCTGCTCCCTGGACAGGAAGCAGCAGGCGAAGCATCCAGGTGGTGCTGCTCATCGTGGGCGTCTTCGCTGTTTCTTCGAGATTTAGTGTGAGATACTGTAAAAAACCATCATCTATTCTACACTACCTTTAATTAGTGACAAGCGCAGTAACCATTACAGTATTGGCATTTGGCAGACGCTCTTATCCAGAGTGACGTACAGTTGATTAGACTAAGCAGGAGACGATCCTCCCCTGAAGCAAATGCAGGGTTAAGGGCATTGCTCAAGGGCCCAACGGCAGTGCGGATCTTATTGTGGCTACACCAGGATTAGAACCACCGACCTTGCATGTCCCAGTCATTTACGTTAACCACTACGCTACAGGCCGCCCTAACAGAACTCTTGGAATAGTGGTGAGTATCCCCAGGAGTGGCCGGCCTGCCAAAATTCTTCATAGTGAATGGTAAATGGTTGGCTTTACATAGCGCTTTTATCCAAAGCGCTGTACAAGTGATGCTTCTCATTCACCCATTCGATTGTCTGCCATGCAGACTAGGTGTCTCGCCCAGGGACACTTCGACAGACCCTGGGCTGGAGAGAACCGGCAACCCTCCAACTGCCAGAAGACTGTTCTTACCTCCTGAGCCGCAGTCATACCCACGTGATGTAGTGACACAGTAAAAACTCAAAGAAGTGACGAATGAGCAGAGACGATGACCTCCAGTGACCTGCAGGTCTCCCTAGACACTGCTAAGGTCAGTGTTCATGACTCTACAATAACAATGAGACTGGGCAAAGAAAGGATTCATAAGAGAGTAAGAGGCGCCGGGCGGGTGTGGGGATACTCACAAGCCACCGGCTGAGCGCCACTGTGTTGGAGTTCCACCCGGGGAACGAGAGGGTCGCCTCTCTGCGACTACGTGTCGCTGGGGGGAAGGCTCTGACTGTCATTTGTGCATATGCACCAAATGGCAGTTCAGAGTATCCGGCCTTCTTGGAGTCACTGGGCGGCATCCTGGAAAGGGTGCCACCCGGAGACTCCATAGTTCTGCTGGGCGACTTCAACGCTCACGTGGGCAATGACGGAGAAACCTGGAGGGGGGTGATTGGGAGGAACGGCCTGCCTGATCTGAACCCAAGTGATGTTTTGTTACTGGACTTCTGTGCTGGTCATGGATTGTCGATAACAAACACCATGTTCGAGCATAGGGTAGCTCATAAGTGTACTTGGTACCAGAGCACCTTAGGCCAAAGATCGATGATCGACTTTGTGGTCGTATCATCAGACCTGCGGCCGTATGTCTTGGACACTCGGGTGAAGAGAGGAGCAGAGCTGTCAACTGATCACCACCTGGTGGTGAGTTGGATCAAGTGGCCGGGGAGGCTGCCGGACAGACCCAGTAAACCCAAACGTGTAGTGAGGGTGAACTGGGAACGTCTGGCGGAGGCCCCTGTTCGCGAGGTCTTCAACTCCCACCTCCGGAAGAACTTCTCACGCATCCCGGGGGAAGCAGGGGACATGGAGTCCGAGTGGGCCATGTTCAAAGCCTCCATTGCAGAGGCGGCAAGCAGGAGCTGTGGCCAGAAGGTCATCGGTGCCTGTTGGGGCGGCAACCCAAGAACCCGCTGGTGGACACCAGCGGTGAGGGAGGCCGTCAAGCTGAAGAAGGAGGCCTTTCGGGCTTGGCTGGCCCGGGGGTCCCCTGAAGCAGCAGACAGGTACCGGGTGGCCAGAAGGGCTGCGGCTTCGGCAGTCGCTGAAGCAAAAACCCGGGTATGGGAGGAGTTCGGGGAGACTATGGAGAAGGACTTTCGGTTGGCCTCGAGGAAGTTCTGGCAAACCATTCGACGACTCAGAAAGGGAAAGCAGGGCTTGTCTCAGGCTGTTTTCAGCAGGAGAGGAGAACTGCTGACCAGGACTGGGGATATTGTCGGGCGGTGGAAAGAGCACTTCGAGGAGCTCCTGAACCCGAACAACACGTCCTCTGTGGAAGAGGCAGAGCCTGAAGACTCGGGGGAATCTGCGCCTATATCCCTGGCGGAAGTTGCTGAGGTAGTCAAAAAGCTCCTCAGTGGCAAGTCGCCGGGTGTAGATGAGATTCGCCCTGAGATGCTGAAGGCTCTGGACATTGTTGGGCTGTCTTGGCTGACACGCCTCTTCAGTGTCGTGTGGAGGTCGGGGACAGTACCTGTGGAGTGGCAGACCGGGGTGGTGGTCCCCATTTTCAAGAAGGGGGACCGGAAGGTGTGCTCCAATTACCGGGGTATCACACTCCTCAGCCTCCCTGGGAAAGCTTACTCTAGGGTACTGGAAAGGAGGCTCCGACCGACGGTCGAACCTCGGATTCAGGAGGAGCAATGTGGCTTCCATCCTGGCCGTGGAACAGTGGACCAGCTCTTTACCTTGGCAGGGTTGTTGGCGGGATCATGGGAGTTTTCCCATCCAGTCCACATGTGCTTTGTGGACTTGGAGAAGGCTTTCGACCGTGTCCCCCGGGGAACCCTGTGGGGTGTACTGCGGGAGTATGGGGTACCGGGGCCGTTGTTACGAGCCATCAGGTCCCTGTATAACCAAAGTGAGAGCTGTGTCCGCATTCTCGGCACAAAGTCAAGCACGTTTCCGGTGGGTGTTGGACTCCGCCAAGGTTGCCCCTTGTCACCGGTCCTGTTTGTGGTATTCATGGACAGGATCTCAAGGCGCAGCCGAGGTGAGGAGAGTGTCCGGTTTGGTGACCTCAGAATCGCATCTCTGCTTTTTGCGGATGATGTGGTTCTGCTGGCTTCTTCGGACCGTGACCTTCAGCACGCACTGGAGCGGTTTGCAGCCGAGTGTGAAGCAGCCGGGATGAGAGTCAGCACCTCCAAGTTCGAGGCCATGGTTCTCTGCCGGAAAACGGTGGATTGCTCCCTCCGGGTTGGGAACGAGTCTTTGCCCCAAGTGAAGGAGTTCAAGTATCTCGGGGTCTTGTTCACGAGTGAGGGTAGAAGGGAGCGTGAGATCGACAGGCGGATCGGTGCAGCGTCAGCAGTAATGCCCCCCCCCCCCCCCCCCCCCCAAAAAAACAGAAAAAAAAACAAAAAACTAGATTTTTTTGGGCACACAAAAAAACAAACACCTGGATTGATCCCCATGCCTTTTGGTATAATGTTACATGGACAGAAGTCAAAAGTAGAACTTCCTGAAAGATTATGGTTCCCATTAAACAAATAGAGCATTTCACACAGTAAGACCATGGTAGAAAAATGCAAACATGGTGATGCTAGTGTGATGGTGTGGGGATGCTTTGCTGCCTCGAGACTTGGACCCTGAATGACTCGTCATTATTGAAGGAACCGAGAATTCCGTTCTGTACCAGAAAATTCCCAAGGAGAATGTCTTCGGTCCATAGAGCTGAATTGTAATTGGGTCATGTAGCAAGACAATGATCCAGATCAGATTGGCGTCCCAGCTCTTCAGCATGTCCATCGGGTTCACCTACCTGAACAGCACGCTGGACCCCGTCATCTACTGCTTCTCCAGCAGCACGTTCCGAAACACCCTCAAGGCCTCCTTCAACTCCCTGGGCATCTTCCACATGGCCGTGAGCCGGAGGGGGAGCAGGAATACGGCTACTGACCTGTAACGAGTACGATTAGCGACCTGTATCGAGTAGGGTTTGCGACCCCTAACGAATACGATTAGCGACCCCTAACAAATACGATTAGCGACCCCTAACGAACACGATTAGCAACCCCTAACAAATATGATTAGCAACCCCTAACGAGTAGGATTAGCGACCCCTAACAAGTACAATTAGCGACCCCTAACGAATACGATTAGCGACCCCTAACGAACATGATTAGCAACCCCTAACAAATATGATGAATGACCCCTAACGAGTAGGATTAGTGATCCCTAACAAGTACAATTAGCGACCCCTACCAAATACGATTAGCGACCCCTAACGAGTAGGATTAGCAATTCCTAACAAGTACGATTAGCGACCCCTAATGAATACGATTAGCGACCCCTAACAGGTACAATTAGCGACCTGTAACGGGGTGGACATAGACTCAGGTGCTATGAGCGGCCGTCGGTGTGTGAGTGAGTGAACAAGAAGTATGGATTGTACAGCGCTTTGGATAAATGCCGGCACGCCTCACGTTCATCTTCCACAAAGAGTCTGGTAAGCAAAGATACTGTTTTTTTTATTTACCATTATGTTTTCGTATTGGGATCTGTGGGTTCATTTGTTTATGTAAATGTAAATGACTGTGGATAAGGACTTTAGGGCATTTCCATCATACTTTGATCTTACTTTTAGCATTTTACCCATGTGGTTACATAGATTTGACCAAAGTTCAAATACAATTCTCATCACCAGAAACAATATGGGAAGATAATGTTGCCTCAAATAATTATCCACCACAGAGAGTAGCATGTACTTGAGTTATCTGAATCAATCAATTGGTACACTCACTCTGTAAATACAGCATATTGGATGGCCGTTTAACATTGTTGTTGGAAACACAGCTGTCCCATACTTCTTGTGACACTTTCTGGTTCTGTTGCATTAGGGCGAGAAATGTACATAAATAAATTCAGCAGCACCGTGAATGAAGGGCAGCTAAAGAGATTGTTCTCTCGCTCGCACTTCATTAAGACAGAGTTTCTCTCCACAGCTCTGAAGTGAAAAAGAGAAAGAGAGGATTGTCACGACACGTTGGCTGAACCCGTCACACAATGAACGACTTGCACTGCGTGGCTGCCCCCGATCCTCATCGTGGAGCTCATACTGGGGCTGCCGGCTAACATGGTGGCCCTGTGGATCTTCTCCTGCCGCATGCCGAGCTGGAGGTGCAACACCGTGTACCTGCTGAACCTGCTGATCGCGGACTTCTTCCTGCTCGTCAGCGTGCCCTTCCGCATCGACAGCCTGATGCGCGACGAGGACTGTGTGTTCGGAGGCGCCTGGTGCCGAATCAACCTCTTCATGCTGGCGCTCAACCGCTCAGCCAGCATCGCGTTCATGACCATCGTGGCCGTCGACCGCTACTTCAAGGTGGTCCACCCGCACCACTGGGTGAACCACCTCACGACCGGGAAGGCGATAGGGCTCTCGACCGTGACGTGAGCGGTGGCGCTGGCTGTGCGGGTCCCCTCGCTGGCCACTCAGCTCCTGCATAAGCACAACAGTACCCAAAAGAACCTCTGCCGCAGCTTCAGCTCCTACAGTAAACCGCCGCCGGCCATCATGGTGCACTATGGCGTGTACATCCTGGAGTTCTTCCTGCCCTTCCTGCTGCTCAGCTTCTGCTCGCTGCGGATCATCTACTTCCTGCGCAGCCGCCAGATGGACAGGAAGCAGCAGGTGAAGCGGGCCATCCAGGTGGTGATGATCAGCGTGGGCGTCTTCACCGTCTGCTTCCTGCCGGGAATCGCCACGGGCCTCGTCACCCTCGCCATCCAGAAGCTTCGCCCAAAAGACTGCGACTCCTACAGGCTGGCGTCCCAGCTCTTCAGCATGTCCATTGCGTTCACCTACCTGAACAGCACGCTGGACCCCGTCATCTACTGCTTCTCCAGCAGCACGTTCCGAAACACCCTCAAGGCCTCCTTCAACTCCCTGGGCATCTTCCACATGGCCGTGAGCCGGAGGGGGAGCAGGAGTACGGCTACCGACCTGTAACGAGTACGATTAGCGACCTGTATCGAGTAGGGTTTGCGACCCCTAACGAATACGATTAGCGACCCCTAACAAATACGATTAGCGACCCCTAACGAACACGATTAGCAACCCCTAACAAATACGATGAATGACCCCTAAAGAGTACGATTAGCGACCCCTAACGAATACGATTAGCAACCCATAACAAATAAGATTAGCAACCCCTAACGTGTACGATTAGCGACCCCTAACAAGTACAATTAGCGACCCCTAACAAATACGATTAGCGACCCCTAACGAGTAGGATTAGCAATTCCTAACAAGTACGATTAGCGACCCCTAACAGGTACAATTAGCGACCCCTAACCAGTAGGATTAGCAATTCCTAACAAGTACGATTAGCGAACCCTAATGAATATGATTAGCGACCCCTAACAGGTACGATTAGCGACCTGTAACGGGGTGGACATAGACTCAGGTGCTATGAGCGGCCGTCGGTGTGTGAGTGAGTGAACAAGAAGTATGGATTGTACAGCGCTTTGGATAAATGTCAGCACTGTATAAATGCAGACATTTGCCATATATATAGCTTATACTAATGTGCGTCAAATACTGCTGTACAAAAATACATGATAAATACAAGTACTATATTTTTTACTTTTCTATGCAGTAGTGGTCTTGTCATAAAACCCCATTTCATTCAAGAAGTGCATGTTAAAGACAAAAGGAGAACAAGCTTTGATGGATTTCAACTTTGCTAAATCCAATATCTGTTTGTCCTTTTAAAAAGCAGGCATGAACTGTGATTCTGCTGCTGAGCTGATGCTTAAAATGAGAAATCACAGCATGTTTTTAAGCAATAGAAATTAAGGGCCTGACAACTATGTGGTAAACAAGGAAATTAATCAATTGACTGTACATGTTTGTACATACGTTAGTATGTGCCCTCAGTAAGAAACTTTATTCGGTATTATATTATGACTGATAGTATGTTTCAAGGTGCTCACTTAATTTGAATTTGGATAGTTCAATAAACAAAATTTCTGCATTCTTTATTCAGATGTGAACCTTGAGTTTTTTCCTTCCTTTGACCAAGAAAAAAATTGGAGGTGAGTGTGTTATAAGGTAGTCATTGACATTTAAAGCCTTTTTAGGCTGAAAAAGTATTTGCCCCCTTCCTAATTTCCTCTATTATTGCATAAGTGTCACACTGAATGCACTCATTGTGATAAATCTTTAGACAAAAGGGAGGGAGTTTTTAATATTACACGAAGGGAACCTGAGTAAATATTTTTTTATATCACCATTCAATTTATTTCAGAAAAAAGGCTAACAAACAAAAAATTGCCCCCTTGATATCAATAACTGGTTGCACCACCTTCAGCAGATAAAACACTTCCTATAAGTTCATATGAATCTTTCACATCGCTGCAGAGGAAATGCTTTTATTTTCACTTTCCTTTGCAAAACTGCTTTAATTCAGGCAAATACATAGGTTTGGTATGCCATGATCAAAGGAAATTACAGAGGAGATGAGGAAAAAAATGTATTGGATATATCAGTCTGGAAAGGGTTACGAAGGCATTTGTAAGGCTCTGAGACTAGCAATGATCCAGATCAGATTGGAGTACCCCCCTCACCACCAGCATGGCCTCCTCCAATCACTGCCCTCGTATTCACGTTGTTATTTTAGCGTTCTAGGTGAGTTCACGCTATAACACAGCTACCCCCCCCCCCCCCCAAATTGTCTTTTAGACTGTGATTAGAGCAGGTGCACCTTAAAAAAAAAAAGAAGAAAAAAAAAGAAAATGAAGTAAAAAAAATGTGTTTTTTAAATTAAACTTGCGCATTAAAATAAGTAAAAAGGAAAATTATTAATAATAAGGTACAGACTGGTAGTGGAGTTGAGGTAATAACCATGAGCTCAAAGAGTTGAAAGAGGCAAGACCCAGAATTTGCGGGTCCTATGAAAATAATGCATGACTATCTCCACCCACCATCAGTACCTCGTTTATCCACATACTGAAGTTTACTCGCTCAGTATGCGAAAGAAGGCATTTGCAGCACTTCCTACTTCTCAAGGCTCCTTCAAAACATTTCATCTTCAAAACGTATCATCGCCTCACTTTCTTCTTCCACAAAGAGTAAGCAAAGATACTGTTTTTTTATTTACCATTATGTTTTCGTATTGGGATCTGTGGGTTCATTTGTTTATGTAAATGTAAATGACTGTGGATAAGGACTTTAGGGCATTTCCATCATACTTTGATCTTACTTTTAGCATTTTACCCATGTGGTTACATAGATTTGACCAAAGTTCAAATACAATTCTCATCACCAGAAACAATATGGGAAGATAATGTTGCTTCAAATAATTATCCACCACAGAGAGTAGCATGTACTTGAGTTATCTGAATCAATCACTTGGTACACTCACTCTGTAAATACAGCATATTGGATGGCCGTTTAACATTGTTGTTGGAAACACAGCTGTCCCATACTTCTTGTGACACTTTCTGGTTCTGTTGCATTAGGGCGAGAAATGTACATAAATAAATTCAGCAGCACCGTGAATGAAGGGCAGCTAAAGAGATTGTTCTCTCGCTCGCACTTCATTAAGACAGAGTTTCTCTCCACAGCTCTGAAGTGAAAAAGAGAAAGAGAGGATTGTCACAACACGTCGGCTGAACCCATCACACAATGAACGACTTGCACTGCGTGGCTGCCCAGGACCTGGTGGGGAGAGTGGTGCCCCCGATCCTCATCGTGGAGCTCATACTGGGGCTGCCGGCTAACATGGTGGCCCTGTGGATCTTCTCCTGCCACATGCCGAGCTGGAGGTGCAACACCGTGTACCTGCTGAACCTGCTGATCGCGGACTTCTTCCTGCTCGTCAGCGTGCCCTTCCGCATCCACAGCCTGATGCGCGGCGAGGACTGGGTGTTCGGAGGCGCCTGGTGCCGAATCAACCTCTTCATGCTGGCGCTCAACCGCTCGGCCAGCATCGCGTTCATGACCATCGTGGCCGTCGACCGCTACTTCAAGGTGGTCCACCCGCACCACTGGGTGAACCACCTCACGACCGGGAAGGCGATACGGCTCTCGACCGTGACGTGGGCAGTGGCGCTGGCTCTGCAGGTCCCCCTGCTGGCCACTGAGCTCCTGCATGAGCACAACAACAAAAGCCTCTGCCGCAGCTTCAGCTCCTACAGTAAACCGCCGCCGGCCATCAAGATGCACTATGGCGTGTACATCCTGGAGTTCTTCCTGCCTTTCCTGCTGCTCAGCTTCTGCTCACTGCGGATCATCTGCTTCCTGCGCAGCCGCCAGATGGACAGGAAGCAGCAGGTGAAGCGGGCCATCCAGGTGGTGATGATCATCGTGGGCGTCTTCACCGTCTGCTTCCTGCCGGGAATCGTCACGGGCCTCGTCACCCTCGCCATCCAGAAGCTTCGCCCAAAAGACTGCGACTCCTACAGGCTGGCGTCCCAGCTCTTCAGCATGTCCATTGCGTTCACCTACCTGAACAGCACGCTGGACCCCGTCATCTACTGCTTCTCCAGCAGCACGTTCCGAAACACCCTCAAGGCCTCCTTCAACTCCCTGGGCATCTTCCACATGCCCGTGAGCCAGAGGGGGAGCAGGAGTACGGCTAGCGACCTGTAACGAGTACGATTAGCGACCCCTAACGAGTAGGATTAGCTATCCCTAACGAGTAGGATTATTGACCCCTAACGAGCAGGTTGGTGACCCCTAACAAATATATTATACAGCGCTTTGGATAAATATTGGCACTGTATAAACGCAGACATTTGCCATATGAATAGCTTATACTAACGTGCGTCAAATACTGCTGTACATTATGAATACAAGTACTATATTTTTTTTTCTATGCAGTAGTGGACTTGTCACTCACTTGTTACATTACATTACATTACATAATTGGCATTTGGCAGACGCTCTTATCCAGAGCGACGTACAACAAAGTGCATACCCATAACCAGGGAAAGGTTCGCTGAAAGACCCTAGAGGGAAGTACAATTTCAACTGCTACCTGTACAACAAAGATAAGGACCATTATCTTTTAAGGGCCTTTTTTTTTTTTTTTTTTTTTTTTTGAACAAACAAACAAACAAACAGAGCAAAAGTGACCAAAGTTAACTATCCAAACACTGCTTACCTAGCCAACTAAAAATACTGATACACAAAGCAAGTCACAGAGACAACAATTAAGGTTCACAGGGAGGTAGGGAGGGATGGGGAGAGGTGCTGCTTGAAGAGGTGTGTCTTCAGCTTGCGCTTGAATGTGGGGAGAGATTCTATAGTTCTGACCTCAACGGGGAGTTCGTTCCACCACCGTGGAGCCAGAACAGACAGTAGTCGTGAGCGTGAGGTGGAGGTTCGGAGAGGGGGAGGTGCCAAGCGGCCTGTGGAGGCTGAACGAAGAGGTCTGGCAGGGGTGTAGGGTCTGATGATTTTTTGCAGATAAGCTGGGGAAGACCCTTTAACTGCTTGGAAGGCTAGCACCAATGTTTTGAATTTGATGCGAGCCATGACAGGCAGCCAGTGGAGGGAAGAAAGCAGGAGGGTGACGTGTGAGTATTTGGGAAGGTTGAAGACCAGACGAGCTGCTGCATTCTGGATGAGTTGGAGGGGTCTGATGGCGGACGCTGGGAGGCCAGCCAAGAGGGAATTGCAGTAGTCCAGGCGGGACAGAACCATCGCTTGGACCAGGAGCTGGGTCGAGTAGGGGGTGAGAAAGGGGCGGATTCTCCGTATGTTGTATAGGAAGAACCTGCAAGACCGGGTCACCGCCACAATGTTCTCGGAAAGGGACAGTCTGCTGTCCATCACCACGCCGAGGTTCCTTGCACTGGGTGACGGCGTGAGTGTGGTATCCCCGAGGGAAATGGAGAGATCCAGATGGGGAGAGGTATTAGCAGGGATGAATATCATTTCAGTTTTACCTGGGTTGAGCTTTAGATGGTGGTTGTCCATCCAGCTCTGGATGTTCCTCAGGCAAGCAGAGATACGGGCTGAAACCTGCCTATCAGACGGCGGGAACGAGACGAAGAGTTGGGTATCGTCCGCGTAGCAGTGGTAGGATAGCCCATGTGCAGTGATCACAGGGCCAAGGGAGCGAGTGTAAAGAGAAAAAAGAAGCGGGCCTAGGACTGAGCCCTGGGGAACTCCTGTGGCGAGGGGCCGAGGTGTCGATACCGAACCAGCCCAGGCAACCTGGAAGGAGCGACCAGAGAGGTAGGACTCAATCCAGTCCAGGGCTGTGCCACAGATGCCCGTTGCTGACAGGGCGGACAGGAGGATGGAGTGATCCACAGTGTCGAAGGCAGCAGAGAGATCTAGAAGAATGAGGACAGAGGAGAGGGAGGCTGCTTGTGCGGCATGGAGTGACTCACTGACGGAGAGGAGCGCAGTCTCTGTCGAGTGGCCCGATCTGAAGCCAGACTGATGGGGGTCTAGCAGGTTGTTGTTATAAAAGAAGGAAGAAAGTTGAGTAGAAGCGGCTCGTTCTATAGTTTTAGAAAGAAAAGGAAGAACCGGGCGGTGGTTCTGGATGATGGAGGGATCCAGGGTAGGCTTTTTTAGCAGCGGAGTATTTACAGATTTATTAGAGATTTGATGCGTTGTGTGTGCAGGGATGCTCTTCTTCATACCACTGTGGTAATGTGTGGTTATTCGCTTTACTGTAACTTTCCTGTCAGCTTTGACCAGTCTGGCCCTTTTCCTCTGACCTCTCTCATTAACAAGGCATTTCTGCCCACAGACACTCTCTGCAAACTCTTCAACCTCTAGAGACTGTTGTGTGCGAAAATCTCTGGAGATTAGCAGTTACAGAAATACTCATACCAGTCCGTCTGGTCACCAACAATCATCCCACGATCAAATTTTTCCCCCATTCTGATGGTTGAAGTGAAGAGTAACTGAAACTTTTTAAGAGTAACTTAAAAACCCATATCTGCAGGACTGAATGCATTGCACTGCTGTCACACGATTTCCTGATTAAATAATGCCAGACAAAATTGATTAAATAATGCAATTTAACAGAGACATTTTTGTATTTTTGTTTTAACACTGAAGGGTGGGCACAAAAAATATTGATTCGATTCAGTTTTTAACTATTCTGCCAAATTACTAAAATGTAATGTAAAATGTATAGGACGTTTCATTGAATTATTTTTGAAATAATCTTATCTGTACAGAATGTTATACAGGTGCCTAAGACTTTTGCACAGTACTGTACATTTTAAACATTTGGCAAACTGTACATTTGTTGGAGAAAGCCAAAATTTTTGTATGTGGCTTCATTTTTGTCCTGAGATTTTGTCATACCGAATACACATTGTCTGTGTCCATTTGTGCATTGCATTAAAGATGTAAAAATATATCATTAAGTATACATTAATTATAAATGCATCAGTGAATATTTTTCATTCTGTAACCTATACCAAATCAATTGCTTTGCTAAGTCAAAAACGGGTGTGAGAACAATATTTCCTGTCTGCGCAACATGCGGTTTGACTTTTTTCTAATACCGGAAAAAAATTTGCACACTTCCTGATAAACTAGAACCATGTTGTGGGTGTAAGTGGATATATATATATAGACACTTCAGAAACGACCAAATCCATGGTTTCCAATTCTTCTGCTGACAAACCCCCCCCCCCCCCCCGAAAAAACAGGTTTCTGCTAACACAGTTCAGTAGCAAAGACAAAATATTTTCTCCAATATTTGGAGGCACTGTCCACCGCATTGCTGCTGAAGTGGTGTACTGACAGCTCTCTACCATCGGGGGCAGCAGTGGATCTGAGGCCAAGCAGAGATTCCCCTCACCTGACCAATATCAGTACAGGGGTGGTGGAGGGAGGTAGGTACTTCAGGATTGTAGGTGGGGGGCAGTATATTGGTAGGGTGGTGGAAGTGGGGGAGGGCAGTTTGAGGGGGGGCGGTATATTGGTAGGGTGGTGGAAGTGGGGGAGGGCAGTTTGAGGGGGTGCAGAAGCAACAATTGGCCAAGCACCCACACAGACAAAGCCAGAAATACATATGCAAGACATACACATGCATGGTCCTAATGAGGTGATTAGTCAGTCCAGCAAGTTTCAAATGTCTAGACAAAAGGATGAAGTGTTTTTTAATTTTTTATATGTTGAGCTCCATAGTGACACTTTATGGTTAAGTTGGTCCAGTTGGTATGATTGTCTTCAGGAAGCAGTTGTAAATGCCAAGTTTCATCACTTCAGTGGCCGGTGATTATTATTGTAACTTCTTATGGAAACTCTGGATGCTAGTTTTTCACATATTTTTTTGCTTGTCTGGTGTATTCCTTTCAGTCCTCTTGGTAGGCTCTTGCACCAGACAAGATAAGTTGAGCACAGAAAAGTACTTGAATCCAAAACAATTACATAATCAACCCATGTGTTCAATCAGACATTCGATCATTCTGATGACATCTCACATCTTAAAAAAACACCATGGCCGGTCTAACGTGGAGGCTAAAGAATCTGACAAAGCTACATTTTAAATAATGAACCCCCCCCCCCCCCTCTCACCCTTCAACACGTGCTCATGAATTATTCACCAACTCGGGGGAAAAAAATATCACTTACGTATATTAGACTCGCGAAAGTTCTTGTTAGCCAGTAAGTGCATAATTTTAACCAGGTGTTCTAGTATCAATGCGGACCTTCCTCTAGACACGGTAACGTTTGATTTGATTAGATTAGCTTTGATTTGATATTCCTTGTGAGCAATTGTTGGGGATTTAAATAGGCATGTCAGAGTGATGCTAGCGTCGCTCCGTCCCAGTTTGTGATGTTATGTTTCACCCCATCCCAGTCTGCTCTCTCCCTCAAAGACACCCCCTGCAATGTGGGCCTCCATGGCGTCGGAACCTCTCAAACCTCAGCTACCCCCCGCTGACCCCCTGTGAGGACTTTGCTGTCACAGGGGGACTATGGAACTGCCAGTCTGGCACTCGGAAGGCTGACTTCATCCTCGCATATGCCTCCCTCCAGTCCCTACAATTCCTTGCCCTAACGGAGACCTGGATCACACCTGACAACACCGCCACTCCCGCTGCCCTCTCATCCTCCTTCTCCTTCTCGCACACTCCCCGTCCTTCTGGCCATGGCGGTGGTACTGGTCTTTTAATTTCCCCCTCATGGAAATTCTCTGTTCTCCCCCTCTCTGACCTGTACATATCCACTTTTGAATTCCATTCTGTTGCAGTATCCTACCCTACTACCCTTTTCATTGCAGTTATCTATCGTCCTCCAGGGCCCCTGGGAAACTTCCTTGATGAGCTAGACACCCTTCTCAGCTCCTTCCCTGAGGGATGGCACCCCACTGATTCTCCTTGGAGACTTCAACATCCACCTTGAAGGCTCCCAGGCTGCTGCCTTCCTACCGCTAATCCACTCCTTCGGCCTCTCCCTGCAAAACTCTCCTCCAACCCACAAGGCGGGCAATGTCCTAGACCTTGTCTTTGTGAGGAACTGCCCATGCTCCGATTTCACGGTTACCCCTCTGCATACATCTGATCACCACTTCATCTCATTCTCCCTCCCTCTTCCTCCCCATCCTCCTCCCCCTCCTCCCACCCACACTTCCTCAGCCCGCCGTAACCTCCACTCCCTCTCACCCTCTTCCTTTGCCACCACTGTGACCGCCTCACTCCCCCCTCTCGAATCCTTCTCCAAACTCCCCACTGACTCTGCATCTGCCACCCTCCTTTCATCTCTCTCCTCCGCCTTTGACTCTCTCTGTCCCCCTGTCTCAAAGCCACCTCACACATCCCCTCCCAGTCCTTGGACATCTGACACCCTCCGTACCTCCAGGACCAGCCTCCGCGCAGCGGAGAGGAAATGGGGAAAATCTAGAGACCCTTCAGACCTCACAACTTACCAGTCTCTCCTGGTGGAATTCTCTTCCGCTGTCACTGCCGCCAAAGCAAAATACTATCAGACACAAATTCAGAACTCCGCTTCTAACCCCCGGAAACTGTTCTCCATTTTCTACCCTCTCCTCAACGCACCGCCTCCTCCACCTCAGTCCTCCTTCCTGACTTTGCTGATTTTTTCGATGAGAAGGTCTCAACTCCTGCTCTCCCACCGCCATACGACCTGTGCCATTGACCCTATCCCCTCTTCTCTTCTCCAGACTATCACACCTGACATTCTCCCATTTGTCACCTCCATTGTCAACTCCTCCCTGTCTTCTGGCTGTTTTCCAGCATCCTCCAAGAGGGCCCACATCACTCCGTTGCTAAAAAAGCCTACCCTCCATCATCCAGAACTACCGCCCGGTATCTCTTCTTCCTTTTCTTTCTAAAACCATAGAACGAGCTGCTTCTACTCAACTTTCTTCTTTCTTTTCTAACAACAACCTGCTAGACCCCCATCAGTCTGGCTTCAGATTGGGCCACTCGACAGAGACCGCGCTCCTCTCCGTCAGTGAGTCGCTCCATGCCGCACAAGCAGCCTCCCTCTCCTCTGTCCTCATTATTCTAGATCCCTCTGCTGCCTTCGACACTGTGGATCACTCCATCCTCCTGTCCGCCCTGTCAGCAACGGGCATCTGTGGCACAGCCCTGGACTGGATTGAGTCCTACCTCTCTGGTCGCTCCTTCCAGGTTGCCTGGGCTGGTACGGTATCGACACCTCGGCCCCTCGCCACAGGAGTTCCCTAGGGCTCAGTCCTAGGCCCGCTTCTTTTTTCTCTTTACACTCGTTCCCTTGGCCCTGTGATCACTGCACATGGGCTATCCTACAACTGCTATGCGGACGATACCCAACTCTTCATCTCCTTCCCACCATCTGATACACAGGTTTCTGCCCGTATCTCTGCTTGCCTGAGTGACATGCAGAGCTGGATGGACAACCACCATCTAAAGCTCAACCCAGGTAAGACTGAAATGATATTTATCCCTGCTAAAACGTCTCCCCATCTGGATCTCTCTATTTCCCTCGGGGATACCACACTCACGCCATCACCCAGTACAAGGAACCTCGGCGTGGTGATCGATGCAGCAGACTGTCCCTTTCCGAGAACATTGCGGCGGTGACCCGGTCATGTAGGTTCTTCCTCTACAACATACGGAGAATCCGCCCCTTTCTCACCCTCTACTCGACCTAGCTCCTGGTCCAAGCGATGGTTCTGTCCCGCCTGGACTACTGCAATTCCCTCTTGGCTGGCCTCCCAGCATCCGCCATCAGACCCCTCCAACTTATCCAGAATGCAGCAGCTCGTCTGGTCTTCAACCTTCCCAAATACTCACACGTCACCCCCCTGCTTACTTCCCTCCACTGGCTGCCTGTCATGGCTCGCATCAAATTCAAAACATTGGTGCTAGCCTTCCAAACAGTTAAGGGATCTTCCCCAGCTTACCTCCAAAAAATCATACACCCCTGCCAGACCTCTTCGTTCAGCCTCCACAGGCCGCTTGGCACCTCCCCCTCTCCGAACCTCCACCTCACGCTCACGACTACTGTCTGTTCTGGCTCCACAGTGGTGGAACGAACTCCCCGTTGAGGTCAGAACTGTAGAATCTCTCCCCACCTTCACGCGCAAACTGAAGACGCACCTCTTCAAGCAGCACCTCTCCCCATCCCTCCCTACCTCCCTGTGAACCTTAATTATTGTCTTTGTGATTTACGTTGTGCTTCGGTATTTTTAGTTGGCTAGGTAAGCAGTATTTGGATAGTTAAGTTTGGTCACTTTTGCTTTGTTGTTTGTTTGTTTATTTGTTGAAAAGGCCCTGGCCCTGGTCCTTATCTTTGTTGTACAGGTAGCAATTGAAATTGTACTTCCCTCTAGGGTCTTTCAGCGCACTTATCCCTGGTTATGGGTAGGCACTTTGTTGTACGCCGCTCTGGACAAGAGTGTCTGCCAAATGCCAATTATGTAATGGAATGTAAGGCAATAGATGGCTCTAGCTCTGCCCATGACCAAGAGGGAAGAAATCTGAGCAATGAACTGGTGAGAAATATCCCTGTGAGTTGGGCCTATGAGACCTTATAACGAAAAACCTATGACCTATAACCAAATGGTTGATTTTTTTGTTTTTTGTTTTAAACTTGGAATTGTATTAATATTTTTGAGTATATAATTTGGGACCAGACTGGATGGGTAAGCGGTTTCAGGCTTTGTCATTAGTGTCGCTAATTCTCGTGATATGCATTTTATGAAATTAGGTTTTTGGTAAAAAAAAAACAAAAACAAAACAAAACAAAAAAAAAATTATTTTATATGTCCAGGAACCAGCCTCCATTTTGGTCAAAGGTCAAAGGTAATGGAACTGTAGTAAACACGAGTGACTATTGTATGACCATTGAGTTCCTCACAGTGACCTATAACATGCATCAGATCCCTGACCCTGTATCTGAACTTTGACCTGTCTCTGACACCCCAACTCTCTTCACACTAACCTTATAGCCAAAAGGAGCACAGAGCTTTTGAGTGATGATTTCAGTCAGATGTGTGATGTTGTTTATTTGCAATATCACACACAGAGCATCAGCATTGTCCCAGAAGACCTGTATAAGGGTCCAATGTAGCAGGTAATTCACTTGAATTACTGTAGAACGGGTCTTCCAAATTTGCAGATTGGCACAAATTGAAGTTCATTTCTTGCCAGATCAATTTGAAGGTTGAAACAACTTTTCTCAGTCCACCAGTTCCAGCCCACTCACTGCATCCACTCCAAGCGTTTGATATTACATTACATTACATTACATTACATTATTGGCATTTGGCAGACGCTCTTATCCTGAGCGACATACAGTTGATTAGACTAAGCAGGAGACAATCCTCCGCTGGAGCAATGCAGGGTTAAGGGCCTTGCTCAGGGGCCCAACGGCTGTGCAGATCTTATTGTGGCTACACTGGGATTAGAACCACCGACCTTGCGTGTCCCAGTCATATACCTTAACCACTATTCTACAGGCCGATGAAGAGTTGCATCAGTTTTAGAAATGTCAGAGCACGTAAAAATAGATAAGTAATTTCTACAAAAATACTTCGGTCAGTGCTATGAGAGCTGAGGGGATTCTGGCTACATTTATCATATAAAGCATCGATCATATAAGGCAGCTTCGATTAACGGTAAATGGTAAATGGTTGGCATTTATATTGTGCCTTTATCCAAAGCGCTGTACAACTGATGCTTCTCATTCACCCATTCATACACACACTCACACACCAACAGCGATTGGCTGCCATGCAAGGCACCGACCAGCTCGTCAGGAGCATTTGGGGGTTAGGTGTCTTGCTCAGGGACACTTCGACACAGCCCGGGTGGGGGATCGAACCGGCAACCCTCCGACTGCCAGATGACTGCTCTTACTGCCTGAGCTATGTTGCCCCATTAGTACGTCAACCCACCACTGATCATCAGACGCCAGGACGCCGTGTGCATCCCGGAGTTCTGCCTGCCGTTCCTGCTCCTGATCTTCTGCTCCCTGGACAGGAAGCAGCAGGCGAAGCATCCAGGTGGTGCTGCTCATCCTGCTGCTCATCCTGCTGCTCATCGTGGGGGTCTTCGCTGTTTGCTTCATGGTGGGAAACGCCACCGGCCTTCACCGCCATTTTCATCCAGAAGTTTCACTCCTACAGAATGACTCTTCAGCATGTCCATCGGGTTCACCTACCTGAACAGCACACTGGACCCCGTCATCTACTGCCTCTCCAGCGTCATTTTTCAGAAGACCCTCAAGGCCTCCCTGAACACACTGGGCATAGATCAGCTGCAGGTGAACCAGTGAACGGGTAAAGAGTGAAGGAGGGACGGGGTGTGGTCACCTCCAGGGTACACATGCCCGTAATGACAAGCGCCGGCATCAGATGTTCTGAGATGTTCTTAGGTCACACTGCTGAAACTACTCTCTGCATCATTCTAAAATGGCTTAATCACATTGTGAATATTCAGTCTGAACTGGGCCTAAAAGACCAACAATGGGCTGGGACTTTGTGTGAGAGTAAACCTGACTTCCTTTTGCAGAGAATACACCATACTTCCTTTTGCAGAGAATACACCATACTTCCTTTTGCAGAGAATACACCATACTTCCTTTTGCAGAGAATACACCTGACAGACTTAATTTTGCAGAGAATACACCGGACAGACCTCCTTTCGCAGAGAATAAACCTGACAGCATTAATTTTTCAGAGAATAAATCTGACGGATTTTCTTTTGCAGAGAATAAACCTGACAGACTTTCTTTTGCGGAGAATAAAGGCACGTGATTTATTTTTGCAGAGAATAAAACTGACAGACTTCATTTGGCAGTGAACCCGAGAGACTGCCAGACTTTCCGAAATCATATGTACGTATGTTTATCCATATGTACGTATGTTTAACCAGGCGTGAACTGTGATTCTTTCGTTAGATTGGATTAGATTAGATTAAACTTTATTGGCATTGCCTTCTAAGGCGATGAAATGCGACCTCTACATTTAACTCATCTTTAGTTAGGAGCAGTGGGCAGCCATAGTGTGGTGCCCCAGGGACAGATTCCAGTGCTTTGGTCAAGGGCAACAGCAGGAGTACACCAAGAGGCAATTTAGTCTCTCCAATAACAAGTCAAAGACTACAACTTGGTCAAAAATGAATTGGGGGGAAAAGTACCATTTCTTACTACGAATTGGAAAAACTAGGTCAATCAAATTTCATCAAGACATTCTGATTTCATTCAAGCTCGCAGACTGAAAAAGTGCATAAACAAAGGCTGCTGAAGAACAAATAATAATAAAAAATAAAAATAAAAAAGCCTGCAAGCTCCAGAGGCGGGGGTTTCATTCTCCAGAACATTGTCAGTGCTAGGTCTGATGACTTTGTCCTACTTTTTGCAATGCGTCATAATAATTCATTCTTTTATTTGTTCTGAAGCAGAGACTGTACAAATGAGCCCTGAGAATACTTCCTGACAAAACTAAAGTCATGTTGCAGGTGAAAGTGGATGGATCTTACTTTGATGATTTATATTTTTAAGATTTTGTTTTTGTATTTATATACAAAGTTATATTTTGTAACTTGTTCATTTGCTTCTTATTTAATTACATTATAAACTTTTTTTTTCATTTGCTTCATGTTTTGTTTTGTTTTGTTCCATCTCAGAATGGTTTGCTTCATATTAATTCAGGTCCCATTGCAGCCAGGAGTTCTGCTTTGACATCCTACTGAAGAATCATTACATAGAGCAAATTACATATTTTCCAGAGAATGATTTGGCAAGCACAACATCACACACTCTAAAGACTGCAAGCTACAGATACTGTGCTGATATAATCAAATGTATTTCCAACACAAAGTTCCCTGTGAGGAATAAGAGGAATTCAATTCTGGAGGATTCTTCGAGATTTAGTGTGAGATACTGTAAAAAACCATCATCTATTCTACACTACCTTTAATTAGTGACAAGCGCAGTAACCATTACAGTATTGGCATTTGGCAGACGCTCTTATCCAGAGTGACGTACAGTTGATTAGACTAAGCAGGAGACAATCCTCCCCTGAAGCAAATGCAGGGTTAAGGGCATTGCTCAAGGGCCCAACGGCAGTGTGGATCTTATTGTGGCTACACCAGGATTAGAACCACCGACCTTGCATGTCCCAGTCATTTACGTTAACCACTACGCTACAGGCCGCCCTAACAGAACTCTTGGAATAGTGGTGAGTATCCCCAGGAGTGGCCGGCCTGCCAAAATTCTTCATAGTGAATGGTAAATGGTTGGCTTTACATAGCGCTTTTATCCAAAGCGCTGTACAAGTGATGCTTCTCATTCACCCATTCGATTGTCGATAACAAACTCCATGTTCGAGCATAGGGTAGCTCATAAGTGTACTTGGTACCAGAGCACCTTAGGCCAAAGATCGATGATCGACTTTGTGGTCGTATCATCAGACCTGCGGCCGTATGTCTTGGACACTCGGGTGAAGAGAGGAGCAGAGCTGTCAACTGATCACCACCTGGTGGTGAGTTGGATCAAGTGGCCGGGGAGGCTGCCGGACAGACCCGGTAAACCCAAACGTGTAGTGAGGGTGAACTGGGAACGTCTGGCGGAGGCCCCTGTTCGCGAGGTCTTCAACTCCCACCTCCGGAAGAACTTCTCACGCATCCCGGGGGAAGCAGGGGACATGGAGTCCGAGTGGGCCATGTTCAAAGCCTCCATTGCAGAGGCGGCAAGCAAAAGCTGTGGCCAGAAGGTCATCGGTGCCTGTTGGGGCGGCAACCCAAGAACCCGCTGGTGGACACCAGCGGTGAGGGAGGCCGTCAAGCTGAAGAAGGAGGCCTTTCGGGCTTGGCTGGCCCGGGGGTCCCCTGAAGCAGCAGACAGGTACCGGGTGGCCAGAAGGGCTGCGGCTTCGGCAGTCGCTGAAGCAAAAACCCGGGTATGGGAGGAGTTCGGGGAGGCTATGGAGAAGGACTTTCGGTTGGCCTCGAGGAAGTTCTGGCAAACCATCCGACGACTCAGAAAGGGAAAGCAGGGCTTGTCTCAGGCTGTTTTCAGCAGGGAAGGAGAACTGCTGACCAGGACTGGGGATATTGTTGGGCGGTGGAAAGAGCACTTCAAGGAGCTCCTGAACCCGAACAACACGTCCTCTGTGGAAGAGGCAGAGCCTGAAGACTCGGGGGAATCTGCGCCTATATCCCTGGCGGAAGTTGCTGAGGTAGTCAAAAAGCTCCTCAGTGGCAAGTCGCCGGGTGTAGATGAGATTCGCCCTAAGATGCTGAAGGCTCTGGACATTGTTGGGCTGTCTTGGCTGACACGCCTCTTCAGTGTCGCGTGGAGGTCGGGGACAGTACCTGTGGAGTGGCAGACCGGGGTGGTGGTCCCCATTTTCAAGAAGGGGGACCGGAGGGTGTGCTCCAATTACCGGGGTATCACACTCCTCAGCCTCCCTGGGAAAGCTTACTCTAGGGTACTGGAAAGGAGGCTCCGACCGACGGTCGAACCTCGGATTCAGGAGGAGCAATGTGACTTCCATCCTGGCCGTGGAACAGTGGACCAGCTCTTTACCTTGGCAGGGTTGCTGGCGGGATCATGGGAGTTTGCCCATCCAGTCCACATGTGCTTTGTGGACTTGGAGAAGGCTTTCGACCGTGTCCCCCGGGGAACCCTGTGGGGTGTACTGCGGGAGTAAGGGGTACCGGGGCCGTTGTTACGAGCCATCAGGTCCCTGTATAACCAAAGTGAGAGCTGTGTCCGCATTCTCGGCACAAAGTCAAGCACGTTTCCGGTGGGTGTTGGACTCCGCCAAGGTTGCCCCTTGTCACCGGTCCTGTTTGTGGTATTCATGGACAGGATCTCAAGGCGCAGCCGAGGTGAGGAGAGTGTCCGGTTTGGTGACCTCAGAATCACATCTCTGCTTTTTGCGGATGATGTGGTTCTGCTGGCTTCATCGGACCGTGACCTTCAGCACGCACTGGAGCGGTTTGCAGCCGAGTGTGAAGCAGCTGGGATGAGAGTCAGCACCTCCAAGTCCGAGGCCATGGTTCTCTGCCGGAAAACGGTGGATTGCTCCCTCCGGGTTGGGAACGAGTCTTTGCCCCAAGTGAAGGAGTTCAAGTATCTCGGGGTCTTGTTCACGAGTGAGGGTAGAAGGGAGCGTGAGATCGACAGGCGGATCGGTGCAGCGTCAGCAGTAATGCGGGCGTTGCACCGGACCGTTGTGGTGAAGAAGGAGCTGAGCCGGAAGGCAAAGCTCTCGATTTACTGGTCGAGCTACGTCCCAACCCTCACCTATGGTCACGAGCTTTGGGTAGTGACCGAAAGAACGAGATCGCGTATACAAGCGGCCGAAATGAGCTTCCTCCGTAGGGTGGCTGGGCTCAGCCTTAGAGATAGGGTGAGGAGCTCGGACATCCGGACGGAGCTCGGAGTAGAGCCGCTGCTCCTTCGCGTCGAAAGGAGCCAATTGAGGTTGTTCGGGCATCTGATCAGGATGCCTCCCGGGCGCCTCCCTTTGGAGGTTTTCCGGGCTCGTCCAACTGGGCGGAGACCCCGAGGGAGACCCAGAGAGAGATGGGAGAGATTACATATCTCTCCTGGCCAGGGAATGCCTCAGGATCCCCCAGGAGGAGCTAGAATGCGTTGCTGGGGAGAGGGACGCCTGGAATACCTGGCTTTGCCTACTGCCCCCGCGACCCGACTCCGGATAAGCGGGTGATGATGGATGGATGGATGGAAGAGAGTAGCAAGGTGGAAACCACCATTAACCAAGAGAAACATCAATGGTCATTGGCATAATTGCAAACCCCCCCCCCAAAAAAAAAAACAGAAAAAAAAAACAAACAACTGGATTGATCCCCATGCCTTTTGGCATAATGTTACATGGACAGAAGTAAAAAGTGGAACTTCCTGAAAAATATTGTTCCCATTAAACAAATACAGCATTTCACACGGTAAGACCATGGTAGAAAAATGCAAACATGGTGATGCTAGTGTGATGGTGTGGGGATGCTTTGCTGCCTCGAGACTTGGACCCTGAATGACTCGCCATTATTGAAGGAACCGAGAATTCCGCTCTGTACCAGAAAATTCCTAAGGAGAATGTCTTCGGTCCATAGAGCTGAATTGTGTCGTGTAGCAAGACAATGATCCAGATCAGATTGGAGTACCCCCCTCACCACCAGCATGGCCTCCTCCAATCACTGCCCTCGTATTCACGCCAGGGTGCCATGTTGTTATTTTAGTGTTCTAGGTGAGCTCACGCTATAACACAGCTACGTCCCTCCCTAACCAGCAGCCAGCGACTGGTCATTTTAAGGAATAATTATTTTAAATGGTTAAAGAAATATATTTTGCTTGCGGTTTATTTTAAGAGGCTGAACCTCTGGTTTGTCAAATAAAAACGAATATCTCAAGGAAGGAATTTAGATTTAGTTATATTTTTATTGTTGCTCTGCATCTTGAATTTGAAAGGTCTAAATATATATTTGAAAAGGGTTTAACTACAGTAATGTACTGAAATTTCTCTCTGAAGGTTCTCACTGAGACGGACTCTCACACAAGTGACCTGACACAGACGCTATCTCCACCCACCATCAGTACCTCATTCATCCACACCATGAGAGGAAGTTTACTCGCTCAGTATGCGAAAGAAGGCATTTGCAGCACTCCCTACTTCTCAAGTCTCCTTCAAAACATTTCATCTTCAAAACGTATCATCATCTCACTTTCATCTTTCACAAAAAGAGTCTGGTAAGCAATATTTTTATTTACCATTATGTTTTGGTGTTGGGATCTGTTGGTTAATTTGTTTATGTAAATGTAAATGACTGTGGATAAGGACTTTATGGCATTTCCGTCATACGTTGATCTTACTTTTACCATTTTACCTATGAGGTTACATAGATTTGACCACAGTTCAAATACAATTCTCATCACCAGAAACAATATGGGAAGATAAAGTTTGCCTCAAATAATTATCCACCACAGAGAGTAGCAATTACTTACAGCACATTGGATGGTGGTTTAACATTGTTGTTGGAAACACAGCTGTCCCATACTTGTGACGCTTTCTGGTTCTGTTGCATTACGGTGAGAAATGTACATAAATAAATTCAGCAGCACTGTGAATGAAGGGCAGCTAATGACGTTGAATGTAAATGAAATTAGAGCTCATCTTTATTTTTTCTTCTTTTAACTCAATCAGGATGATCTCTAAAGAGATCGTTCTCTCGCTCGCACTTCATTAAGACAGAATTTCTCTCCACAGCTCTGAAGTGAAAAAGAGAAAGAGAGGATTGTCACGACACGTCGGCTGAACCCGTCACACAATGAACAACTCGCACTGCCTGGCTGCCCAGGACCTGGTGGGGAGAGTGGTGCCCCCGATCCTCATCGTGGAGCTCATACTGGGGCTGCCGGCTAACATGGTGGCCCTGTGGATCTTCTCCTGCCGCATGCCGAGCTGGAGGTGCAACACCGTGTACCTGCTGAACCTGCTGATCGCGGACTTCTTCCTGCTCGTCAGCGTGCCCTTCCGCATCGACAGCCTGATGCGCGGCGAGGACTGGGTGTTCGGAGGCGCTTGGTGCCGAATCAACCTCTTCATGCTGGCGCTCAACCGCTCAGCCAGCATCGTGTTCATGACCATCGTGGCCGTCGACCGCTACTTCAAGGTGGTCCACCCGCACCACTGGGTGAACCACCTCACGACCGGGAAGGCGATACGGCTCTCGACCGTGACGTGGGCGGTGGTGCTGGCTCTGTGTGTCCCCCTGTTGGCCACTCAGCTCCTGCATGAGCACAACAGTACCCAACAATACCTCTGCCGCAGCTTCAGCTCCTACAGTAAACCACCGCCGGCCATCATGGTGCATTATGGCGTGTACATCCTGGAGTTCTTCCTGCCCTTCCTGCTGCTCAGCTTCTGCTCGCTGCGGATCATCTGCTTCCTGCGCAGCCGCCAGATGGACAGGAAGCAGCAGGTGAAGCGGGCCATCCAGGTGGTGATGATCATCGTGGGCGTCTTCACCGTCTGCTTCCTGCCGGGAATCGTCACAGGCCTCGTCACCCTCGCCATCCAGAAGCTTCACCCAAATGACTGCGACTCCTTCAGACTGGCGTCCCAGCTCTTCAGCGTGTCCATTGCGTTCACCTACCTGAACAGCACGCTGGACCCCGTCATCTACTGCTTCTCCAGCAGCACGTTCCGAAACACCCTCAAGGCCTCCTTCAACTCCCTGGGCATCTTCCACATGGCCGTGAGCAAGGCCTCCATCAACTCCCTGGGCATCTTCCACATGGCCGTGAGCCGGAGGGGGAGCAGGAGTACGGCTAGCGACCTATAACGAGTAGGCTTAGCGACCCATAACGAGTACGATTAGCAACCCCTAACAAATACGATTAACGAGCCCTATCAAGTATGATTAGCGACCCCTAACAAGTAGGATTAGCGACCCCTAACGAATACGAATAGCGAGCCCTAACAAATATGATTAGCGACCCCTAACGAATACGATTAGCGAGCCCAAACAAATACGATTAACGACCCCTAACAAATATGATTTGTGACCCCTAACGAGTAGGCATGGTGACCCTTAACGAGTAGGCTTAGTGACCACTAACGAGTAGGGTTTGTGACCCCTAATGAATACGATTAGCAACCACTAACGAGTACGATTTGTGACGAATACTTTTAAAGATAAAAGGAGAACAAGCTTTGATGGATTTCAACTTTGCTAAAATCCAATATCTGTTTATCCTTTTAAAAAGCAGGCATGAACTGTGATTCTGCTGCTGAGCTGATGTGTAAATTAGAAATCACAGCATGTTTTTAAGCAATAGAAATTAAGGGCCTGACAACCATGTGGTAAACAAGGAAATTAATCAATTGACTGTACTGATGCATGTTTGTACATACATTAGTATGTGCCCTCAGTAAGAAACTTTATTAGGTATTATATTATGACTGATAGTATATTTCAAGGTGCTCACTAAATTTGAATTTGAATAGTTCAATAAACAAAAGTTCTGCATTCTTTATTCAGATGTGAACCTTGAGTTTTTGCCTTCCTTTGACCTAGAAAAAATTGGAGGTGAGTGTGTCATTGACATTTAAAGCCTTTTTAGGCTGAAATAGTGGTACAGTGCTAGGAAAGTATTTGCCCCCTTCCTAATTACCTCTATTATTGCATATGTGTCATAATGAATGCACTCATTGTGATAAATCTTTAGACAAAAGGGAGGGAGTTTTTAATATTACATGAAGGGAACCTGAGTAAATATTATCACCATTCAATTTATTTTAGAAAAAAGGCTAACAAACATCCATATCACCCCTGTGAAAATTGCCCCCTTGATATCAATAACTGGTTGCACCACCTTTAGCAGATAAAACACTTTCATATGAATCTTTCACATCGCTGCAGAGGAAATGCTTTTATTTTCACTTTCCTTTGCAAAACTGCTTTAATTCAGGCAAATACATAGGTTTGGCATGCCATGATCAAAGGAAATTACAGAGGAGATGAGGAAAAAAATTGGATTAGATACAGTGGTGTGAAAAAGTGTTTGAAAGTGTTTAAAAAAAAAAAAACTCTAATTCTAAGGTGCTCACTGAGACGGACTCTCACACAAGTGACCTGACACAGACGCTATCTCCACCCACCATCAGTACCTCGTTCATCCACACCATCAGAGAAAGTTTACTCGCTCAGTATGCGAAAGAAGGCATTTGCAGCACTCCCTACTTCTCAAGACTCCTTCAAAACATTCAATCTTTAAAACGTATCATCGTCTCACTTTCATCTTTCACAAAAAGAGTCTGGTAAGCAATGATAAACATTGTGGTGTTTTTTTATTTACCATTATGTTTTGGTGTTGGGATCTGTGGGTTCATTTGTTTATGTAAATGTAAATGACTGTGGATAAGGACTTTATGGCATTTCCATCAAACGTTGATCTTACTTTTACCATTTTACCCATGTGGTTACATAGATTTGACCACAGTTCAAATGCAATTCTCATCACCAGAAACAATACGGGAAGATAAAGTCAAATAATTATCCACCACAGAGAGTAGCAATTACTTACAGCACATTGGATGGCCGTTTAACATTGTTGTTGGAAACACAGCTGTCCCATACTTCTTGTGACACTTTCTGGTTCTGTTGCATTACGGTGAGAAATGTGCAGAAATAAATTCAGCAGCACCGTGAATGAAGGGCAGCTAATGGCGTTGAATGTAAATGAAATTAGAGCTCATCTTTATTTTTTTCTTCTTTTAACTCAATCACGATGATCTCTAAAGAGATCGTTCTCTCGCTCGCACTTCATTAAGACAGAGTTTCTCTCCACAGCTCTGAAGTGAAAAAGAGGAAGAGAGGATTGTTACGACACGTTGGCTGAACCTTCCACACAATGAACAACTCGCACTGCCTGGCTGCCCAGAACCTGGTGGGGAGAGTGGTGCCCCCGATCCTCATCGTGGAGCTCATACTGGGGCTGCCGGCTAACATGGTGGCCCTGTGGATCTTCTCCTGCCGCATGCCGGGCTGGAGGGGCAACACCGTGTACCTGCTGAACCTGCTGATCGCGGACTTCTTCCTGCTCGTCAGCGTGCCCTTCCGCATCGACAGCCTGATGCGCGGCGAGGACTGGGTGTTCGGAGGCGCCTGGTGCCGAATCAACCTCTTCATGCTGGCGCTCAACCGCTCAGCCAGCATCGCGTTCATGACCATCGTGGCCGTCGACCGCTACTTCAAGGTGGTCCACCCGCACCACTGGGTGAACCACCTCACGACCGGGAAGGCGATAGGGCTCTCGACCGTGACGTGGGCGGTGGCGCTGGCTCTGCGGGTCCCCCTGCTGGCCACTGAGCTCCTGCATAAGCACAACAACAAACGCCTCTGCCGCAGCTTCAGCTCCTACGGTAAACTGTCGCCAGCCATCATGGTGCACTATGGCGTGTACATCCTGGAGTTCTTCCTGCCGTTCCTGCTGCTCAGCTTCTGCTCGCTGCGGATCATCTGCTTCCTGCGCAGCCGCCAGCTGGACAGGAAGCAGCAGGTGAAGCGGGCCATCCAGGTGGTGATGATCATCGTGGGCGTCTTCACCGTCTGCTTCCTGCCGGGAATCGCCACGGGCCTCGTCACCATCGCCATCCAGAAGCTTCGCCCAAAAGACTGCGACTCCTTCAGACTGGCGTCCGAGCTCTTCAGCATGTCCATTGCGTTCACCTACCTGAACAGCACGCTGGACCCCGTCATCTACTGCTTCTCCAGCAGCACGTTCCGAAACACCCTCAAGGCCTCCTTCAACTCCCTGGGCATCTTCCACATGGCCGTGAGCCGGAGGGGGAGCAGGAGTACGGCTAGCGACCTGTAACGAGTACGATTAGCGACCCCTAACAAGTACGATTAGCGACCCCTAACGAGTAGGATTAGCAACCCCTAACAAATGCGATTAGCGACCCTTAGTGAGTATGATTAGCGACCCCTAACGAGTACAATTAGCGACCCCTAGTGAGTACGATTAGCGACCCCTAGTGAGTACGATTAGCGACCCCTAGTGAGTACGATTAGCGACCCCTAACGCGTACGATTAGCGACCCGTAACGGGGTCGACATAGGCTCAGGTGCTATGAGCGGTCGTCTGGCGGTCAAAGTATCCCTTACATGGCAGCCAACCGCCGTCGGTGTGTGAGTGAGTGAACAAGAAGTACGGATTATACAGCGCTTTGGATAAATGTCGGCACTGTATAAATGCAGACATTTGCCATATGAATAGCTTATACTAAGGTGCGTCAAATACTGCTGTACAAAAATACATTAGAAATACATGTACTATGTTTTTTACTTTTATATGTAGTAGTGGTCTTGTCAATTGTAAAACCCCATTTGTAGACAGCTCCACATTTCCACAGGAAACAAAATGAAATGGCAGTAGCTGCAGAAATGAGTGGTGTATTTAAATAAGCACACTATTACAGTGTGATTCACAGGTTCAAGCACCACCATAATTTACTGAGTAGTCCTAATCACAGCTTTGTACGAAGTTGATAATTTCTGAAAAACACCTTCTCTGTGCATGTGTAAACATGCCTAGGGTCCTACCAAATTTCCACCAAATTATTGTCAGTTTCACAGACTTCACTATTACAAAATGTCCACAGGAAAAAAGTCAACAGAAATTACCCAACACTAGTAACGTTTCATGAGGTTAGCAAAAAAAAAAGAAGAAAAAAAAGGAAATGGCTCAATGTCATTCTCTGGAAAGCATCTACATTATAATGTTTTAGAAAACACCTTACAAAACGTATATGCTGTATGTCAGCATGGTGCCATGGTGGTAAAGTAGATATCATGCCTTGTCTCTGTGCCGTGTACAACTGGTATCTTTCGAGAAGGCCTACTCAGCATCAGCAGAATTTTTTGGGGGATTGACAAGCACCATCAAGCTATTTTGGCCAGGTGAGGGATTCTTTGAAACAGTTTATTGACTCGTTGCCTTATTGTGACTGATCGTATGTTTCAAGGTGCTCACTTAATTTGAATTTGAATAGTTCAATAAACAAATGTTCTGCATTCTTTATTCAGATGTGAACCTTGAGTTTTTGCTTTCCTTTGACCGAGAAAAAATGGGAGGTGAGTGTGTTGTAAGGTAGTCATTGACATTTAAAGCCCTTTTTGGCTGAAATAGAGGTACAGTGCTGGGAAAATCGACCCCCAACGAGTACGATTAGCGACCCCTAACGAGTACGATTAGCGACCCCTAACGAACACGATTAGCGACCCCTAACGAGTACGATTAGCGACCCCTAACGAACACGATTAGCGACCCCTAACGAGTACGATTAGCGACCCCTAACGCGTACGATTAGCGACCCCCAACGAGTACGATTAGCGACCCCTAACGAGTACGATTAGCGACCCCTAACGAACACGATTAGCGACCCCCAACGAGTACGATTAGCGACCCCTAACGCGTAAGATTAGCGACCCCCAACGAGTACGATTAGCGACCCCTAACGAGTACGATTAGCAACCCCCAACGAGTACGATTAGCAACCCCTAACGAGTACGATTAGCGACCCCTAACGAGTACGATTAGCGACCCCTAACGAGTACGATTAGCGACCCCTAACGAGTACGATTAGCGACCCCTAACGCGTACGATTAGCGACCCCCAACGAGTACGATTAGCAACCCCCAACGAGTACGATTAGCAACCCCTAACGAGTACGATTAGCGACCCCTAACGAGTACGATTAGCGACCCCTAACGTGTACGATTAGCAACCACTAACAGGTACAATTAGCAACCACTAACGAGTACGATTAGCGACCCCTAACGAGTACGATTAGCGACCCCTAACGAACACGATTAGCGACCCCCAACGAGTACGATTAGCGACCCCTAACGCGTAAGATTAGCGACCCCCAACGAGTACGATTAGCGACCCCTAACGAGTACGATTAGCAACCCCCAACGAGTACGATTAGCAACCCCTAACGAGTACGATTAGCGACCCCTAACGAGTACGATTAGCGACCCCTAACGAGTACGATTAGCGACCCCTAACGAGTACGATTAGCGACCCCTAACGAGTACGATTAGCGACCCCTAACGCGTACGATTAGCGACCCCCAACGAGTACGATTAGCAACCCCCAACGAGTACGATTAGCAACCCCTAACGAGTACGATTAGCGACCCCTAACGAGTACGATTAGCGACCCCTAACGTGTACGATTAGCAACCACTAACAGGTACAATTAGCAACCACTAACGAGTACGATTAGCGACCCCCAACGAGTACGATTAGCGACCCCTAACGAGTATGATTAGCGACCCCTAACGCGTACGATTAGCAACCCCCAAGGAGTACGATTAGCAACCCCTAACCAGTAGGATTAGCAATTCCTAACAAGTACGATTAGCGACCCCTAATGAATATGATTAGCGACCCCTAACAGGTACAATTAGCGACCTGTAACGGGGTGGACATAGACTCAGATGCTATGAGCGGCCGTCGGTGTGTGAGTGAGTGAACAAGAAGTATGGATTGTACAGCGCTTTGGATAAATGTTGGCACTGTGAAAATGTAAACATTTGCCATATATATAGCTTATACTAATGTGCGTCAAATACTGCTGTACAAAAATACATGATAAATACAAGTACTATATTTTTTACTTTTCTATGCAGTAGTGATCTTGTCAATCATAAAACCCCATTTCATCATGTTAAAGATAAAAGGAGAACAAGCTTTGATGGATTTCAACTTTGCTAAAATCCAATATCTGTTTATCCTTTTAAAAAGCAGGCATGAACTGTGATTCTGCTGCTGAGCTGATGTGTAAATTAAAAATCACAGCATGTTTTTAAGCAATAGAAATTAAGGGCCTGACAACCATGTGGTAGACAAGGAAATTAATCAATTGACTGTACTGATGCATGTTTGTACAAACGTTAGTGTTGGGAGACAGACAAATTTGTGTATTGGACCACTTCACATATGATAATGACCGCTATCAGTTTCAAGGTTCCCCCTCTGGGGATCTTCCACTGGACTCCAGGGGGGAGCGGGGCAAGGCCTCACAACCATTAAGGATTTGAATGGCCCAATCCGAGGTGCTCGGGATAGGCGCAATTCCTTACCACCAATCAGAGGTTACACTTGGATTTGTAGACATATTTGAATATATGCAAATGTAACAGTATAAACACTCCAAACACCATTGCTCTTTGGAACATTTTCCTGATTGTAATAAACTTTCCTGTTTTCTAATGACGAACATCGGATCTGCTTCTTCCTGTGACAACGGTCATCTTACTGGTTCCTGGTAAAACTTTGTTTTACTAACAGTTAGTATGTGCCCTCAGTAAGAAACTTTATTCGGTATTATATTATGACTGATAGTGTGTTTCAAGGTGCTCACTTAATTTGAATTTGAATAGTTCAATAAACAAAAGTTCTGCATTCTTTATTCAGATGTGAACCTTGAGTTTTTTCCTTCCTTTGACCGAGAAAACAATTGGAGGTGAGTGTGTTATAAGGTAGTCATTGACATTTAAAGCCCTTTTAGGCTGAAAAAGTATTTGCCCCCTTCCTAATTTCCTCTATTATTGTATATGTGTCACACTGAATGCACTCATTGTGAAAAAACTTTAGACAAAAGTTTTTTTAAAGATATTTTTTAGGCCTTTTTCAGCTTTATTGGACAGTATATAGTATAGAGAGACAGGAAGAGTGGGAGCGAGAGAGAGGGGAAGACATGCGACAAATGTCGGACGGTCGGATTCGAACCGCCGACGTCGCGGCTCGCAATGAGCATGCGATCAGTGCTCTAAAGGCTGCGCCACCGAGACACCGCAGGGAGGGAGTTTTTAATATTACACGAAGGGAACCTGAGTAAATATTTTTTTATATCACCATTCAATTTATTTCAGAGAAAAGGCTAACAAACATCCATATCACCCCTGTGAAAATTGCCCCCTTGATATCAATAACTGCTTGCACCACCTTAGCAGATAAAACACTTATAATTTCATATGAATCTTTCACATTGCTGCAGAGGAAATGCTTTTATTTTCACTTTCCTTTGCAAAACTGCTTTAATTCAGGCAAATACATAGGTTTCGTATGCTCACTCAGTATGCGAAAGAAGGCATTTGCAGCACTCCCTACTTCTCAAGGCTCCTTCAAAACATTCAATCTTGAAAACGTATCATCGTCTCACTTTCATCTTCCACAAAAAGAGTCTGGTAAGCAATGATAAACATTGTGGTGTTTTTTTGTTTACCATTATGTTTTGGTGTTGGGATCTGTGGGTTCATTTGTTTATGTAAATGTAAATGATTGTGTATAAGGACTTTAGGGCATTTCCATCATACATTGATCTTACTTTTAGCATTTTACCCATGTGGTAACATAGATTTGACCACAGTTCAAATACAATTCTCATCACCAGAAACAATACGGGAAGATAAAGTCAAATAATTATCCACCACAGAGAGTAACAATTACTTACAGCACATTGGATGGCCGTTTAACATTGTTGTTGGAAACACAGCTGTCCCATACTTCTTGTGACACTTTCTGGTTCTGTTGCATTACGGTGAGAAATGTACAGAAATAAATTAAGCAGCACTGTGAATGAAGGGCAGCTAATGGCGTTGAATTAGAATGAATGAATGAATGAATGAATGAAATTAGTTGAATGAAATTAGAACTCATCTTTATTTTTTTCTTCTTTTAACTCAATCACGACGATCGCTAAAGAGATCGTTCTCTCGCTCGCACTTCATTAAGACAGAGTTTCTCTCCACAGCTCTGAAGTGAAAAAGAGAAAGAGAGGATTGACACGCCACGTCGGCTGAACCGGTCACACAATGAACAACTCGCACTGCCTGGCTGCCCAGGACCTGGTGGTGAAAATGGTGCCCCCGATCCTCATCGTGGAGCTCATACTGGGGCTGCCGGCTAACATGGTGGCCCTGTGGATCTTCTCCTGCCACATGCCGAGCTGGAGGTGCAACACCGTGTACCTGCTGAACCTGCTGATCGCGGACTTCTTCCTGCTCGTCAGCGTGCCCTTCCGCATCCACAGCCTGATGCGCGGCGAGGACTGGGTGTTCGGAGGCGCCTGGTGCCGAATCAACCTCTTCATGCTGGCGCTCAACCGTTCAGCCAGCATCGCGTTCATGACCATCGTGGCCGTCGACCGCTACTTCAAGGTGGTCCACCCGCACCACTGGGTGAACCACCTCACGACCGGGAAGGCGATACGGCTCTCGACCGTGACGTGGACGGTGGTGCTGGCCCTGCATCTCCCCCTGCTGGCCACTGAGCTCCTGCATAAGCACAACAACAAACGCCTCTGCCGCAGCTTCAGCTACTACGATGACCTGCCGCCGGGCATCATGGTGCACTATGGCGTGTACATCCTGGAGTTCTTCCTGCCCTTCCTGCTGCTCAGCTTCTGCTCGCTGCGGATCATCTGCTTCCTGCGCAGCCGCCAAATGGGCAGTAAGCAGCAGGTGAAGCGGGCCATCCAGGTGGTGATGATCATCGTGGGCGTCTTCACCGTCTGCTTCCTGCCGGGAATCGTCACGGGCCTCGCCTTCCTCGCCATCCAGAAGCTTCACCCGGGAGACTGCGACTCCCACAGCCTGCCATCCCAGCTCTTCAGCATATCCATCGCGTTCACCTACCTGAACAGCACGCTGGACCCCGTCATCTACTGCTTCTCCAGCAGCACGTTCCGAAACACCCTCAAGGCCTCCTTCAACTCCCTGGGCATCTTCCACATGGCCGTGAGCCGGAGGGGGAACAGGAGTACAGCTAGCGACCTGTAACGAGTAGGGTTAGAGACCCCTAACAAATACGATTAGCGACCCCTAACGAATACTATTAACGACCCCTAACGAGTAGGCTTAGCTACCCCTAACGAATAGCATTATCGACCCCTAACAAATATAATATACAGCGCTTTGGATAAATATTGGCACTGTATAAATGCAGACATTTGCCATATGAATAGCTTATACTAACGTGTGTCAAATACTGCTGTACATTATAAATACAAGTACAATATTTTTTACTTTTCTATGCAGTAGTGGTCTTGGTCTTGTAAAACCCCATTTCATTCAAGAAGTGCATGTTAAAGATAAAAGGAGAACAAACTTGATGGATTTCAATTTAGCTAAAATCCAATATATGTTTATCTTTTTAAAAAGCAGGCATGAACTGTGTGTAAATTAGAAATCACAGCATGTTTTTAAGCAATAGAAATTAAGGGCCTGACAACCATGTGGTAAACAAGGAAATCAATCAATTGACTGTACTGATGCATGTATGTGCACTCAGTAAGAAACTTTAATCGGTATTTATGAGATTTATTAGAGATTTGATGCGTTGTGTGTGCAGGGATGCTCTTCTTCATACCACTGTAGTAATGTGTGGTTATTCGCTTTACTGTAACCTTCCTGTCAGCTTTGACCAGTCTGGCCCTTTTCCTCTGACCTCTCTCATTAACAAGGCATTTCTGCCCACAGACACTCTCTGCAAACTCTTCAACCTCTAGAGACTGTTGTGTGTGAAAATCTCTGGAGATTAGCAGTTACAGAAATACTTATACCAGCCCGTCTGGTCACCAACAATCATCCCACGATCAAATTTTTCCCCCCATTCTGATGGTTGATGTGAAAAGTAACTGAAACTTTTTAAGAGTAACTTAAAAACCCATATCTGCAGGATTTAATGCATTGCACTGCTGTCACACGATTTCCTGATTAAATAATGCCAGACAAAATTGATTAAATAATGCAATTTAACAGAGACATTTTTGTATTTCATTTTAAAAAGTAACATATTACTGTAAGCAATTGACAACCTTTTACATAAAAACTTAATCAAGACTGTCTGAGATCAGAAGCAAGGAGTCAACCAAAGTCTGCAGAAGAACTGGGGAAAGTTCTCCAACATGCATGGAACAACCTCCCTGCTGATTGTCTTAGCCAATGCTGTCCTGCAGTTCTATATCTATATCTAGTGATGCTGTTTTAACACTGAACACCGGGTGGTCACAAAAAATATTGATTCGATTCAGTTTTTAACTATTCTGCCAAATTACTCAAATGTAATGTAAAATGTATAGGACGTTTCATTTAATTATTTTTGAAATAATCTTATCTGTACAGAATAGACTTTTGCACAGTACTGTACATTTTAAACATGCATACCTTTGTTGGAGAAAGCTGAGGCTTCATTTTTGTCCTGAGATTTTGTCATACCGAATACACATTGTTTGTGTCCATTTGTGCATTGCATTAAAGATGTAAAAATATTTCATTAAATATACATGAATTATAAGTGCATCAGTGAATATTTTTCATTCTGTAACCTATACCAAATCAATTGTTTTGCTAAGTCAAAGATCAAAAAGGGTGTGAAAACAATATGTCCTGTCTGCGCAACATGCGGTTGAACTTTTTTTTTTTTCTAATACCGGAAAAAAATTTGCACACTTCCTGATAAACTAGAACCATGTTGTGGGTGCAAGTCGATATATATATAGACACTTCAGAAACGAACAAACCCATGGTTTCCAATTCTTCTGCTGACATAAAAAAATAAAAATAAAAAAAATAAAAAAACAGGTTTCTGTTGAAAAAGTTCAGAAGCAAAGACAAAATATTTTCTCCAGTATTTGGAGGCACTGTCCACCGCATTGCTGCTGAAGTGGTGTACTGACAGCTCTCTACCATCGGGGGCAGCAGTGGGTCTGAGGCTGAGCAGAGATTCTCCTCACCTGACCAATATCAGTACAGGGGTGGTGGAGGGTGGTAGGTAAGTGCATACCCATAACCAGGGATAAGTTCGCTGAAAGACCCTAGAGGTAAGTACAATTTCAACTGCTACCTGTACAACAAAGATAAGGACAAGGGGCTTTTTTTTTATTTTTTTTTTATTTTTTATTTTTTTTTTTGAACAAACAAACAAACAAACAGAGCAAAAGTCACCAAAGTTAACTATCCAAACACTGCTTACCTAGCCAACTAAAAATACTGATACACAAAGCAAGTCACAGAGACAACAATTAAGGTTCACAGGGAGGTAGGGAGGGATGGGGAGAGGTGCTGCTTGAAGAGGTGCGTCTTCAGCTTGCGCTTGAAGGTGGGGAGAGATTCTATAGTTCTGACCTCAACGGGGAGTTCGTTCCACCACCGTGGAGCCAGAACAGACAGTAGTCGTGAGCGTGAGGTGGAGGTTCGGAGAGGGGGAGGTGCCAAGCGGCCTGTGGAGGCTGAACGAAGAGGTCTGGCAGGGGTGTAGGGTCTGATGATTTTTTGCAGATAAGCTGGGGAAGACCCTTTAACTGCTTGGAAGGCTAGCACCAATGTTTTGAATTTGATGCGAGCCATGACAGGCAGCCAGTGGAGGGAAGTAAGCAGGGGGGTGACGTGTGAGTATTTGGGAAGGTTGAAGACCAGACGAGTCACGAATGACATTCTGCCATTCTGATGACATCTCACATCTTATAAAAACACCATGGCCGGTCTTTGTGGCGAAGAGAAGGTGGTGAGAAAACCTCACTCAAACGTGGAGGCTAAAGAATCTGACAAAGCTACATTTTCAATTATTACCCCCCCCCCCCCCCCCCCTCTCATCCTTCAACACGTGCTCATGAATTATTCACCAACTCGGGGGAAAAAAATATCAGTTATGTGAGGCAATAGATGGCTCTAGCTCTGCCCATGTCTCTGTGAATCAGGGCCCTGATGACCAAGAGGGAAGAAATCTGAGCGATGAACGGGTACGAAATATCCCTGTGAGTTGGGCCTATGAGTCCTTATAACCAAAAGCCTACAACCTATCACCAAATGGTTGATTTATTTTTTAGTTTTAAACTTTGAAGCACACCAGTAGCGCCCACATTTGAGCTATTGTGTTCATATTTTTGAGTACATCATTTGGGACCAGACTGGATGTGTATGCGGTTTCAGACTTTGTCATTAGTGTCGCTAATTCTCGTGATGTGATTTTATGAAATTAGGTTTTTGGTAAAACAAAACAAAACAAAACAAAAAAAATCTAATTTTATATGTCCAGGAACCAGCCTCCATTTTGGTCAAAGGTCAAAGGTAATGGAAGTAAACACGAGTGAATATTGTATGACCATTGAGTTCCTCACAGTGACCTATAACATGCATCAGATCCCTAACCCTGTATCTGAACTTTGACCTGTCTCTGACACCCCAACTCTCTTCATACTAACCTTATAGCCAAAAGGAGCACAGAGCTTTTGAGTGATGATTTCAGTCAGTGATGTGTGATGTTGTTTATTTGCAATATCACACACAGAGCATCAGCATTGTCCCAGAAGACCTGTATAAGGGTCCAATGTAACAGGTAATTCACTTGAATTACTGTAGAACGGGTCTTCCAAATTTGCAGATTGGCACAAATTGAAGTTCATTTCTTGCCAGATCAATTTGAAGGTTGAAACAACTTTTCTCAGTCCACCAGTTCCAGCCCACTCACTGCATCCACTCCATGCGTTTGATATGAAGAGTTGCATCGGTTTTAGAAACGTCAGAGCACGTAAAAATAGATAAGTAATTTCTACAAACATACTTGGGTCAGTGCTATGAGAGCTGAGGGGATTCTGGCTACATTTATCATATAAAGCATCGATCATATAAGGCAGCTTCGATTAATGGTAAATGGTTGGCATTTATATTGCGCCTTTATCCAAAGCGCTGTACAATTGATGCTTCTCATTCACCCATTCATACACACACTCACACACCAACAGCGATTGGCTGCCATGCAAGGCACCGACCAGCTCGTCAGGAGCATTTGGGGGTTAGGTGTCTTGCTCAGGGACACATCGACACAGCCCGGGTGGGGGATCGAACCGGCAACCCTCCGACTGCCAGACGACTGCTCTTACTGCCTGAGCCATGTCGCCCCATTAGTACGTCAACCGACCACTGATCATCAGGCGCCAGGACGCCGTGTGCCATGTCTCGGAGTTCTTCCTGCCGTTCCTGCTCCTGATCTTCTGCTCCCTGGACAGGAAGCAGCAGGCGAAGCATCCAGGTGGTGCTGCTCATCCTGCTGCTCATCCTGCTGCTCATCGTGGGGGTCTTCGCTGTTTGCTTCATGGTGGGAATCGCCACCGGCCTTCACCGCCATTTTCATCCAGAAGTTTCACTCCTACAGAATGACGACCCGGCTCTTCAGCATGTCCATCGGGTTCACCTACCTGAACAGCACACTGGACCCCGTCATCCACTGCCTCTCCAGCGTCATTTTTCAGAAGACCCTCAAGGCCTCCCTGAACACACTGGGCATAGATCAGCTGCAGGTGAACCAGTGAACGGGTAAAGAGTGAAGGAGAGACGGGGTGTGGTCACCTCCAGGGTACACATGCCCGTAATGACAAGCGCCGGCATCAGATGTTCTGAGATGTTCTTAGGTCACACTGCTGAAACTACTCTCTGCATCATTCTAAAATGGCTTAATCACATTGTGAATATTCGGTCTGAACTGGGCCTAAAAGACCAACAATGGGCTGGGACTTTGTGTGAGCGTAAACCTGACTTCCTTTTGCAGAGAATACACCTGACAGACTTAATTTTGCAGAGAATAAACCTGACAGCATTCATTTTGCAGAGAATAAATCTGACAGACTTTCTTTTGCAGAGAATAAACCTGACGGACTTTCTTTTGCGGAGAATAAAGGCGCGTGATTTATTTTTGCAGAGAATAAAACTGACAGACTTCATTTGGCAGTGAACCCGAGAGACTGCCAGACTTTCCGAAATCATATGTACGTATGTTTATCCATATGTACGTATGTTTAACCAGGCGTGAACTGTGATTCTTTTGTTAGATTGGATTAGATTAGATTAAACTTTATTGGCATTGCCTTCTAAGGCGATGAAATGCGTCCTCTACATTTAACTCATCTTTAGTTAGGAGCAGTGGGCAGCCATAGTGTGGTGCCCCAGGGACAGATTCCAGTGCTTTGGTCAAGGGCAACAGCAGGAGTACACCAAGAGGCAATTTAGTCTCTCCAATAACAAGTCAAAGACTACAACTTGGTCATAGTTAGGTGCATAAAGTCAAAAATGAATTGAGGGAAAAAGTACCATTTCTTACTACGAATTGGAAAAACTAGGTCAATCAAATTTCATCAAGACATTCTGATTTCATTCAAGCTCGCAGACTGAAAAAGTGCATAAACAAAGGCTGCTGAAGTGAACAAATATTTGTTCTGAAGCAGAGACTGTACAAATGAGCCCTGAGCATACTTCCTAACAAAACTAAAGTCATGTGCAGGTGAAAGTGGATGGATCTTACTTTGATGATTTATATTTTTTAGATTTAGTTTTTGTATTTATATACAAAGTTATATTTTGTAACTTGTTCAGTTGCTTCTTATTTAATTACATTATAAACTTTTTTTTTTTTATTAGAAAAAATTGCATGTTTTTTTAAAATTATTTATTATTACCGTTTATGTTACTATATCTTAGATCTCTTCAATAAACAATTGGGCATTTTGTACTGGAGAGGTTACTATATGATGCAGCAAACAAGCACTTCTGCTTTTGGCCAAAATGGTAACATTGTTGTTGCTGTTGTTGTTGCTGTTACTGATTTCACCATTGTTGATTTGCTTAATGTTTTGTTTGTTTTGTTTTGTTCCATCTCAGAATGTTTTGCTTCATATTAATTCAGGTCCCATTGCAGCCAGGGAAATCAAAGGAGGAGTTCTGCTTTGACATCCTACTGAAGAATCATTACATAGAGCAGAATTGCATATTTTCCAGAGAATGATTTGGCAAGCACAACATCACACACTCTAAAGACTGCATGCTACAGATACTGCTGATATCATCAAATGTAAGTTCCCTGTGAGGAATAAGAGGAATTCAATTCTGGAGGATTCTTTGAATGGGTCCAAATAAACAGAATATAGTGAACAAGACAGTTTCTTGGATCTGTGACGTCTCGTACTGTGTGACAAAGCATCAAGAAAAATAATTTTTCACTCTTTAGTGTGAGATACTGTAAAAAAACCATCATCTATTCTACACTGCCTTTAATTAGTGACAAGCGCAGTAACCATTACATTACATTACATTCTTGGTATTTGGCAGACGCTCTTATCCAGAGCGACATACAGTTGATCAGACTAAGCAGGAGACAATCCTCCCCTGGAGTAATGTGGGGTTAAGGGCCTTGCTCAAGGGCCCGACGGCTCACATGTCGGCTCACATGTCCCAGTCATTTACCTTAACCACTGCGCTACAGGCCGCCCCTGTAACCATTAGTCACAGTGGATTAAAGCTGAAGCTCATTTGCTATGTATTTATATTGAGGACTAGTGCCAGGAAATCAACAAACATGTTTCAGGAATAATTTCAATCAAATGGGCACACAAGTCTGCAACTGAAGTTTATTTTTATTTCTGTATATTACACGGCGACTGACAGGAAAACACAACATAAATATGCAGGGGGAACTTCACTTCGGTCATGCGATTCGGATCCGGGACGGGTGCTTAGAGCACCCCAGCGCTGGGCGTTGTGGCGGTGCGGTACGTGAACATTTGCCAAAACTCTCTGGGCACCAGGCACATCGAGAGAATGACCAGGAGGCGTGTTTACAGTATCTCAGTAAAATGGCGGAGCTGTGCATGAGTGAAAACTACACGCCCAGTCGAACCCACTGACCATATCGACACTCTGACCGGTGCAGTGGATTCGCCCATCATCAGAGACGCTTTGATAATGAATGATTGTCGGTAAAGAGGGAGGTGTGCGAGTTACCATGCCAACCATCCCAGGGCAAAATAATGAAATAAAAATGTGAAAACACATCCAGAAAAGCGCATAATTCAAGATTTTAAGATTACAGGAGATAAGAAAGGGCAAAAAAAGATGTCCTGCTAAAATGGATCAGTAGCAATAAAGAAAAAAAAAAAACTGGCAAATATTTAGAGGCACTGTACATCTTATTGCAGCTGAAGAGGTGTAGTGACAGGTCTCTGCCATTGGAGGGCGCCTGAGGGTGGGGAGGGGGGCTCTCCTCACGTGACCCATGTCAGCGACATGTTGGTGTGTGAGGGGTTTGCTGAAGGTAAGGACCCGGGGATTTGGGGAGAGGGGTGGTGGGTTGGACAGCATGGTGGAGGGGGGTGCAGGTAGGGGGTGCAGAAGGAGGGGAGAGAGGTGTGGAGGTCTGGGGGTGTGGAGGGCAGAAGGTGGGAGAGAGTTCAGTCCTGAATGACGATGGGGCCCCGGGGCCTCAGGCTGGTGTGCGGGGGGGGCTGGGTCAGTCCTGGGGGGGGCCCCTGGGGGACCCGACGCAGGCTGATCTGCTCACACGGCTGCCTACACGCCCTCCTCAGCTGGGAACGGGACAGACATCTTCGGACTCTCCTGCGGGGAGGGGGAGGGGGAGAGACGGGACTGTGAGGGAGCGGTTTACCCACAATCCTCCTGTCCCCAGACACGACACTGAACGATCGCACTGAGGAGGCTGGTTGGTAGCAGTGTTGAGGCAACAGGAGGTCCTTGAACACACTGTAGATATGGGATTACTAGATCAGCTAGCTAGCAGAAGATATGGTGCTGAATTGCAAACAGGGCACATTGGATAGGACATGCTAGTCAAAATGCATGATGAAACTCTAGAAGTCCTTATACATCGAGGTCATTATTTAAGGCACTTCATGGAGCCAGGCTTCACCCAAAATTACCAGCTCCATATCAATAAATGAGAACAATGACCTTCACGACCTCAACACGCTCCTAGTCCAGGCTCTGCTAGCAAGATCAAAGTCAAAAGCTAGCATTTCCCAATGACCAACAGAAGGGGGAAGTAGGTGGAAGGGCTGCATTTGCAAAGACAAATAAATTAGGTCTATTCTCAGTAGCAACACCTCCCACAGTGGCCGACCACAGCCGCTTCCAGCTAACGCTATCTAATAGCCTGCGGACGCTCATGCGGGAAGGGCGAAGTGCACTGCAGAGTCTCCTCTTTGAAACACCAGACTACAAAGACACATAATCTATATGCCTCTAAACCCACCGGCGCTGACACAGTTTCGCACTTGTGTTTGCTTTACGATAGGGAATGGAGTTAATGGAGTGTCTCTGACAATACTTTATGTTTGTTATGCTGTTTCACAGTGCTGTTACTACAATGTGGGTACTGGCATTTTTATTATTTGAAAAAAAAAACTATTCAAAGAAATGATAGTTCCAAGGATAGCACATTATTTGCAGGCATTACACCATTGTGCTATAATGTTGGTCAGATTGTTATCGTATTATAATATATGAGTACGTACATACTGTTGATTTCTGCTTCATGCTCATCTTTTCACTTGTGAATCTATGATAAGATGTTTGAAAAGGCGTGATTTTCATCACTTTGCTTAGTTCACTGGCCAGGTTTCAACTGTATATCTCCGAACGTCTGCATGCTTGATTCTCCCAATAAAGTGAACAGTGCTATGTTATTTAACACTGTTCTTGCGGCAGCGCATTTCTGTAATCGAGTTTCACGGTGTTTTCGTTTTTGTGTGACTGTACTTTACTGCATCCTCAAGGGGCTCGTTACTGCAGGTATGTCATTTCCTCCTGGGAGATTTTCCACTAGCAGTCCAGAGACACACAAATATAACATATAAGCACACACACACACACACGCGCGCACACACGCACACACAGACACACAATGCAGACACACACACATGTATACACATATAAGTACACATACACAGGGGTGGTCACACACACACACACACACACACACACACACACACACACACACACACACACACACACACACACACTGTCAGGCACACACAGAAACAAACACACACACGCAGGCATGCATATACAGTATACACACAAAACCACGGCAAGGCGAATCAAGGCGATTTAGGTTTTAAGTTTGGGTTTTAAGACTCCTCCTAACAATTCATTCTGACTGCTAATCAGACATTTTCAGAAAAGACCTCAGTAGCGAGATCATGTTTGAGCCAGAACCTGTGAGCATCACATGCTCTATCATAGCAATGCTCCATGGGATGGTACGAATGTACCTGGTATGTGGGGATAGGCCGTATTCACCAGGCTTACAGAGGAAAAGCATGCACCCCCGGTTCATGCAACATTTATGAGCCTGGTCTAGCTGTACTCAGACACTCTCCTTGTTAGGGAGAACAATGAGTGGCACTAACGAGGAGACCATGATCGAGTTTCCAAATAATACCCCCAAAAGACCACCACCGATAACGTGTGCATCTGCTGTGTGTGCGCGCGTTCGTCCATACACTTTACATGCGGGCTTGCGCGCATGCACCTGGGTGCTTGAAGCACTGAATGTCTGATGCACATATTTGCAAAATGAATGCGTGTGAGTACGTGTATGGGCACTCTGACATTAAACAGGAAGTGCAGCAGTTGCTAGGAAGAAAGCAGCGAAAGTTTTTTATTTAGAACCGAGCCAAGTTAAAACACATTCGCTGACTTTGCATATTGGGTAAAGATTTTATGAGGCTGCCTTCTATTTTACATAAATAAGCTCAGAAACAACTGACCCCTGCTCCGAAGTGCCAAAGGTCCATGGCAATGGAATTGTTGAAAAAACAAGATGAATATTGTGTGACCACTGAGTTCCTCCCAGTGATCTCTCATATGCATCACATCCCTGACCCTGTATCTGAACTTTGACCCGTCACTGACACCCCAGCTTCCTCCGTACTAACTTTATATCCAGAAGAAGAGTTCTACACGCGTGTGCCGAACACGCTTCTGCAACATTGCACACACCGCATCGGCATTGTCCCAGAAGCCTTGCGCACAGGTTCATTGTAACAGGTAACTAATGAGCATTAAATCGAGTTTTCCAAATGCGCAGATTGGTGCAAATCGAGGTTCATTACTTGGAGGGAGTTAATGGAATTCAATTAACTGCCCCGAAAAATTTGGCTGGATCAACAGCGTTCTCAGTCCCCGCGGTGGCCAAACGAAGCCCCCGCGCTGACGGAGGGATGCAGGAGGAGCCTGGGCCTGACGTGACGGAGCGGCAGAGCGGGGAGGGGTGACCGCTGTCGCCCTCAGCAGTGATGTCGGCGCAGGGCCTCCATTACAGGAGCATTAATAACCGAGGGCGCGTCTCCCGGTCGCGGGAAAAGGCTCACGCGACATTAATCACCGGGTTAATGGTTTGGCGAGCATCGCTATTATAAAACACGGTTCTCCGGGCCTGTCCCGATGACGTTCGCCGCGGGTTTCGCTGTGGTTAAACGGCCATTCATCAGGGCCGGCGGTCTAAATTTGTCCCAGAGTCCAAGGCGGGGGTGGGGGGGGTGGGGGGTGGAGGCTCGTGCCTCATGCGGACGTCGCGTTAATGGAAAAGCATTTTTCTCCCGCTCCTCGTTCTCCATCGGCTCACAGTATGAGGGTTTTCAAACCGCCGATTGGTTGGTTCCAGGATCGTATTCCTCAGAGTGCACGGAGGTCCCAAGGAGAAGGGGAGAGGGGTTGCTGGATTTGGTTTCCTCACTGACCTCTTGACCCACCCATTCCACCCCCCACCCCCGGTCCATCCTCACCCCTAGCCCCTCCTTCAGTGTCAAAAGCCTGAAGCAGGTAAGCCTGCTCTCATCAAGTTTTAGGAAAGTGCTGGGGTACCAGGGCCCCACAGGTAACACACACTGCGCTTAAACCTTTCTCAGGAGAGACTGATGGGAAATGTAGTCCAGAGCCAATTAGAATTACATCCACAATCTGCAGCGCTGGACTTCATCTCCCATCGGAACTGTTACAAACATGGCAGGGTTAATGCTAACTGAGCTCACTCCTGCAGCGGTGAGGTGTGAGGTGTGCAGAATGATGTGGAGAGTTATCTGTCACTGTGCACGTGAGGTTTGGTGTGTGTGTGTGTGTGTAGAGGTGCGGAGGCCAGTACCAGTTAGAAGGGCGGTTTGATGCTCAACTTACCATAAGAAGCTGTCTAACGGCTGGGGCACTGAAATGAAACAAGCAGCCAGTTATTCACCGGGGGATGCGAACACAGTCGCCCCCTCTACATAATGTCCCACAATGCACTGGGACACAGCCAGAGAAACCCCTCACGGGTCCTGGATCAAATGCTATCGGACTAGCCCACGCATCTCTACTCTCGACTCTGATGTGTCTTTATCTGTGTAGCACAAGGCTAACCAGCTTAGCCACTGCCAGCAGCCAGCCATGCACCACTTACTGTACTGCTCAAAAAAGTATATTTTTAGCTTGTAATTTAAATTCTCATGGACATTACAATGAATTAATTTAAAATAAAATAAAATAGCATTGACGATTTTCACATGGGTATTTACCGGCCTCTAAACGACCGCCAATTTAATCTGCGCAGGGACTTGGTTTTGCATTAAAATGTTTTGCACCTAAAAATCATGCACCATTAATTTCACAGTTGGCCTCCAATTAACAGAGCAGTGCACTTTAATGGGGTAATTGTGCCCGTGTGGGAAATAGTCTGGGCTTCGGGCAGAAGGGACCTGCGATCTTAATGGCATATTTCACAGGCCCACTGCTCCCCCGGAAGGGGTCCTCTAGATACAGACACACGTGCGCGGCTTCACTGACCTGTCAATCACACTAATATGAGCTCTTGCCTCCAGAGGAAGAGCAATTCTGTGCAATCAAGTTGTTGTTTTAAAAAAACCAAACACACACACAGCCTTTGACAGAGTAACGGGACTGCAGTGGCTTGGGAGTTAATCCGAGAAGGCCAACAGAAGCAAGCTGATTGACAGAGATAGGGGGAGCAATATATAAGGGATGAAGTGGGTTTAGACCAGTGATTATTGGCAAAAGGGATTACAGTGTGCTGTTGTAAGGGTGGTGGGAATACCCTAGATAATATCTGAAGCAAGAGTGCCTTGTTACTGCTCATATGGGCTAGAATAGACTATACTATACAGTGGCGTGTGTGTCTGTGTGTCTGTGTGTGCGTGTGTGTGTGTGTGTGTGTGTGTGTGTGTGTGTGTGTGTGTGTGTGTGCCTGTGCATGACCTAAAGGTTACCTGTGGAGCCCTCAACCCCAACGCATAGACAACATCCCCTGCCCTTTGATTCTCTCTGTCTCTCTGATTATGACTGGTTGTCCTACTCATTCAGCTGTGAGGGTCTGTGTCACTTCATCTGACAATGATCCCGTCATTAAAAACTGTCACTCCTCGTTAAGCAACGCCCGATTCGGCCAAAACATTTAATCAGATCCTCCATGCTGCTCCCACAGATAATCACTACAGGTGTCAATCACATCCACCATCTCGCTAATAGTCTGTGTGTGTGTGTGTGTGTGAGAGAGAGAGAGAGAGAGAGAGAGAGAGAGAGAGAGAGAGAGAGAGAGAGAGAGAGAGAGAGAGAGAGAGAGAGAGAGAGAGAGAGAGAGAGAGAGAGAGAGAGAGAGAGAAAGAGAAAGAGAAAGAGAAAGAGAAAGAGAGAAAGAGAGAAAGAGAGAGAGAGAAAGAGAGAGAGAGAGAGAGAGAGAGAGAGAGAGAGAGAGAGAGAGAGGGAGGAAGAGGGATAGAGAGGGAGAGAGAGAGAGAGATATTGGTGGTAGTGGGTTGGAGTTTTCCAGCCATTACAGGCAACTGGACGACACTGTACAATAAAGTTCATGAATTGGCATTAACTACAGTAGTTGTTAAAGTGATTGCATGCATTAACAACTAACTAACGTATTTGCTACATTAAATTTAGGATGGACATGTAATTATTTAACCATTAACAAATACATGACCTGACTTTTTTTATTTGAATATGAATTGGCAATAACTAATGTAGTTGTTAACATGCATTAATGATATACAAATGCATTAACAGAGCTGTGCAGATCCACTTCTCAGTAGTAGTTAGTTAACAACTACATTAGTTCATGACAATTCATGGAACCTTATTGTGTTACCGGGACCTGGATCCGGAAGCCACAGCGCTAGAGAAGAAGGTTCTCCGCGGCATACCCTATTAGGTAGTTACAGTACATGCATTTATGAATATTCACTGTAAGATACTGTTTGGAGGTTGTGAGCTGCACAGTTGTGCTCTCTGGTATAAAGCAAGTTGCATTGCTTTGTTTGTTGTGATGTTTCCTTCTTCCTGTGTTAACCTTGGTGTCATCTTTTTGTGTGAACTGGCTCGAGCAGTGCAGTGGTGTGAGGAGTGTATAGTACAGACTGTTTATGTGGGCTCTGGATAAGTCAGCTAAATCTAATGCAATGCAATGCAATACAGGCGCAAGCTAGCCAGACAAAGTGATGGCACTCAAACTCACATACACATTGATAGACGCACACGCACACGCACACGCAAACGCACACGCACACCAGCTCCTGTACCAAACGCAAGGTGCAGTACCTTGGCCTTGCCTACCTGGTCTCCCTGGAAACAAGAAAGAAACTGTCATTAGGGGCATCGATCCAGTTGGGGCGTCTCTTGCGAAGCATCGTTCCAGTAGACCGCAGGGTACTGCCACTACTCCTCCCATTGTGCTGCAGAGGGTGGAGTCATGGAGAGGGTAGAGATGGGGTTATGGAGAGGGTATATACAGGGTTATGGAGAGGGTAGAGATGGGGTTATGGAGAGGGTATATGCAGGGTTATGGAGAGGGTAGAGATGGGGTTATGGAAGGGTATATACAGGGTTATGGAGAGGGTAGAGATGGGGTTATGGAGAGGGTATATACAGGGTTATGGAGAGGGTAGAGATGGGGTTATGGAGAGGGTATATACAGGGTTATGGAGAGGGTATATACAGGGTTATGGAGAGGGAAGAGATGGGGTTATGGAGAGGGTATATACATGGTTATGGAGAGGGTATGTACAGGGTTATGGAGAGGGTATATACAGGGTTATGGAGAGGGTAGAGATGGGGTTATGGAGAGGGTAGAGATGGGGTTATGGAGAGGGTACATATGGGGTTATGAACAGGGTATAGACCGGGTTATAGAGAGGGTATATAAGGGGTTATGGAGAGGGTATATACAGGGTTATGGAGAGGGTAGAGATGGGGTTATGGAGAGGGTATATACAGGGTTATGGAGAGGGTACATATGGGGTTATGGACAGGGTAGAGACAGGGTTATGGAGAGGGTACATATGGGGTTATGAACAGGGTATAGACCGGGTTATAGAGAGGGTATATATGGGGTTATGGAGAGGGTATGTTTGGGATTATGGAGAGGGTACATATGGGGTTATGGACAGGGCATAGACCGGGTTATAGAGAGGGTATATATGGGGTTATGCAGAGGGTATATACACGGTATGGAGAGGGTATATACAGGGTTATAGAGGTGGGATCATGGTGAAGTAGTTGAGGATGAAAGCAATAGCATGAAACAGATGTAACAGGTAGTAATTATTAATTTGCTCTAGTGAAAACAGCCATAATTTTCCCAGTGAACAGCCTTTATTTAATGAACAGATGCACACACAAGCTGTGCTGGGTCAGGCTGTGCTCAGTCGGATAAGCAGCCAATAGCAGGTGAGACATAACTCTACTCCATTTAGTTTTTCTTATTGGTCTCTTATCAGCTATCCCTCTGGGTTTAGAGACGTTCGAAAGGACTCTGAGGGTTGACATTACATCCCTGGATTAGGGCTCACTTTGGTTGTCCGAGGTGAGTGTGTAACCAGAGACACGCACAAGCAGGAAGCCAGAGAGGCAGGAACAAAAACCACACAGGATCAGGACCCTTCACCATGACAACAGGCTGACTTGGCTCAGAATCCATTTCTATCCACCGAGCTAGTCATCTCAGCTCAAATACACTGGTTTGAGTCATGAGCACACCAATAAACTCTTCTGGCTGTTCGTCCTGGAACAAACAAGACTGTTTTGTTTTCATAACAGCATTTATAGACGACAACATTTTTTTTAAATTTTTATCCGGTGTTTTGTTTGAGGTTACATAAGTCCCCCCCGTTACGCTTAGCATGGGACTCTTAACTGAAATTACTGTGTGAGGACTGATGTAGGAAATCAGGAACTCACCAGGACCGGTCCCACACTGTGACTGGAGTTATCTACGAAAAGAAAGAAAGGAGAAAAAGAGAGAAGAAAGTGAGTGAATAAAAAAAACAACACAGCGGAACAAGCCTGAACCTGACCCAGGCCAAATGTGAGAAGCGACAAGTCTGCTGGGGAGAAGGTTGTGATTGAAGAGGAAATAACAAAACTTATAGCAAGACACATGGCGTGCCTGGACCTCCCAAGCAGCCAATAGGTGAGAACCGGGCACGCGCTGGCTCTGATCGATCCGTCCACGACAGCCCAGAGCAGCTCAATGTATTTATTTATTTATTATGAGCCTTTATTTATACAGGGAAAGTTGAGTGAGCACAGATGCTCTTTTGCAGCAACGCCCTGTTAGTGCCCCCCCTGTGGGAGGAAGCTGGAGTACCCGGAGGAAACCCACGCGAACACGGGGAGAACACGCAAACTCCACACAGAGAGGCCCCGGGTGGGATTCGAACCCAGGACCTCCTTGCCGTGATGTGACAGTACTACCCACCGTGCCACCAAAATAAGAGGGCGGGGCTAGTCTATAGTTGGTAATAAATCACACAAGTTAGACAGGATCTAAGGTAGCAACCCTCATGAAACGCTGATGTACTGTTCCTGTCACCACTTAA
>NC_083777.1:25438259-25445759 GCF_963514075.1 Conger conger | reverse complement strand
TGGCAGCATCTCTGTAAAAAGCGCTCTACAAATATAATTGAATTGTCCACTTCAAACAATGTTTACAAAACAGGATGACAGAGTTGCTCAAGGATGTCGCAATATCCCTCTGATAACGGCAACTAGATTCCCCCCCGCCAAAAAAATACATTTAAAAAAATAATAAAAAAAGAGAGAGAGAGAGAGAAAACATGGCTTAGAAATAATAATCATTTACCCAATAGGTCTACATGGTACAAAAGGCTTTTATTATTTTAAACATGAAATTCTATTCAGTCAACCATTTATAGGAAGAAACACCTGTCTAATGTTGGCGTCTCAAACGCAGTAACAGCAGGGTTTTGTGGTTTCCTTTCAGTCAGCTACCAGTTTAAAGCTCGGAAACACAATGAGTGGGCTCCAGCCAAGGACTTGAAACAACAGTTTTTTAAAAGTTTTTTTTTATTATTATTATTATTATATATATATATATATATATATATATATATATATTTTTTTTTTTATAAAGAATAAACTTTTTTCTTAATATGTTGATTCTGAATTTGGGATTCAAAACCATTTAAATAGCGCCAATACTGGGATGCGGTCCACATTAACGTGCGTGTCACTTCTAGAATGAAGATATGAAGATTGCAGGCGGATCATGAAAGAGTCATGCATTAACACGATGTGGAGAGGTGCACCATGGGACGCGTTAAAGCCAAGCTGCAGTGTGGGGAACGCAGCCGTGAAAGAGTCATGCATTAACACAGTGTGGACAGATGCACCATGGGACGCGTGTGGAGAACCATGAAAGGGATGTTCATGCAGGTTTGCCAGAGCTCTGTGCCCTACCTCCAGCCAATCAGCAAACGGGCATCACAGACGGCCAAGCGCTCCATGAAATTACAAGGACTCGGAAAAATGCTTTCAGCCAGGGCTTTATTTATATTTCTTTTGTGTCGTTCACTTGTCAAGAGATTCGAAGAGCGAGCCACTCGCACGACAATCACAGACAAACATTGCGTGTTGAGCGGAGATGAGCGATCCTTAGGGATAGGTTGCGTGACTTTTCATAAAACACACAAACACCCAGGGAATGAGTGAAGGTACACAAGGTTACAGCGTGAGGAAAAGGACACAAAATTAACAACAGAAACACAACACAAGAAATTAAATAAAAAAATAAGCCATAACGCTAGATTATTGAATGGATAACAACCAGTAGGAACATTTGCTTCCCTGGCAGGAAAGCGATCATTGAATTCCACGGGACACAGACTCAATGGAACTGTTCAGGAATGAAAACGCCGGCTGGCTTACTGCTCATGAAAGATGAATACGGGCCACACGCAAAGGGTTTGTTTGTTTTTTTTTTTACTTCTAAATAGCTACATTTCCATTACCAACAATAATACCAATGTTTTAATGGAAAGGCAGCTAATGCTTCTCTCCCTGAGCATCTACGTGGCACTAAAAGCATCCATAATCTGTTCAATTGTTGCCAAAAAAAATTAAGCTTATAATATATAGCACTTATGGGGAGGGTCCCGGTTCCATTCAGCTGTTCAGATCACCAATCAGGGCTCCTCGAACAAGCCAATTAACACTTACAGAAATTGAACATACTGCCATGTTTACAGTAAACAAAATGAACGTTTGGGAAATGCAATAGATAGATTGCAGTAACTGAAAGCAGACTGCAGTAACTGAAAGCGACACCAATTTGCATTTTAGCCCTTGTATTGCGATGCATTGGTACATTACCACAGTCTTGGTAATGTGATCGAGCTGCACAATGTCTGTCTGTCATGCTGTTGAGGAAGATGAGTAAAAATCAGGTTCTTATGGTTCTCCTGGATTTGCTTTGTATTCCTCCGTACCCTCCACCCATGCAGTCTCTACCAGGCCCTGAAAGCGATTCCAGTTTCGGCATCTCAAGTGGATCATCTCGTTAAAAAGAGTTCTCTCACTGTACATTCTTTACCAGGCTAACAAATCATCCATACCAAGTGGAAAGCACAACATAAAAAAAAATAAAAATAAAAATAAAAATAAAATAATAATAATTTAGTCTGTTAGAAATTAAAGCTTTTCAATAGAGAGACCCAGGGGAAGAATTTAATTTACGCTCACACTGTTGAGTGCCCCCTCTCAGCTGTGCCAGATGGGACCAAAAGATCTGACATTCCCCCTCCGTTACCCCTGCCAGTCGAAGGCTCTCCGTTCCCTCAAACCCCGACCAGGCCAGGGAGCCTCGCCCTGTAGATACAGGAGTGATGGAGCCGGAAAGAATCAACTGGACGCCTCCCCATTCGGTGAGGTCAGGCACTTGCGATTCTCCTGTTTGGTGGAGACGGGATCGAATTGGACGGAGACTCCGGGGGGCGGGAACCAGGACGGCCAGGGCTCAGACGTGGCTCATGGGCGGTGACATCACTCGCATGGCCAACCCGTCAAAATGCATTGACAGTGCCCTCCATAATGTTTGGGACAACGACCCCATCACTTTTGCCATTTGCCTCTGTACTCCACAATTAGAGATTTGTAATAATAGTAAAAAATTACACCTGGTTAAAGTGCAGATTGTTAGATTTGAATAAACACTGACTAAAATATGATGCACTTTCAACCACATGGGATTTTGTCATTTATGACAAATCTCAAATTGTGGAGTAGAGGCAAACAAATACATTTTAGGTCTTTGTCCCAAACATTATGGAGAGCACTGCATGCCACAGTGTAACACAAAATACACGGACATCCACAAACTCAGACAGGCTGAACCATGCTGCCTGTAGCCCAGTGGCTAAGGTACATGACTAGGACCCGAAAGGTTGGTGGTTCCAGCCCAAGTGTAGCCATGATAAAACCTGCCCTTAATCCCACATGTGGGATTGTCCTGCCTAGTCTAATCAAATGCAAGTTGCTGTGGATAAAAGTGTAACCAAGTAAAGAGGAAGAGCCCACACACTGTATATGCTCCTAATTAATGTGAAAGTATTAGCACCAGAAAGTAACACCTAATGGAGCCATTAGGCTCATAATGTTACCTTCTGGCTCTGAAATTCACATAAATTGTGAGCATTTGGTGTGTGGACTCCTCTGCTTTACATGCCAGTGGGACATGAGACTTTGAGTTTGGAGGTCGGCCATTTTAAAAGAACAAATGGTCTAACAGTGTATGAATTTAAAGTTTCAAAAGGTTTAAGGTCAGAGATAATATGCCATATTGATGGATATGGAACTCTTATTGTGCTCAGTTCCAGAAACTTTGTTCCCAGTTCCAGAATCCGCTGTCCTTGTGGAGCTGAGCCCTGCTAAACCATCAATCCTAAACGCATGGAAAGTCACGCCAGACAAGTAAACAACCTTATCTGAACAATAACAGATGTCTCCAGGACAAGATGCTTCGGGTCAGATACATTCAGTCCACTGAGAGGCTCTTGTACCGCTAAGCTCAAGGTTTTCCAATGCCATTCGCCTGACTTCAATTTAGAGGCTGGAACCACTTCTGACTTCCTTATGTTTTCAGATCTCACAGCAAAACCAAAAAGCCATCCTCCCAAAAGCTGGCCAACACCACTTTGTATGAGATAAGGCAAACACCACACACGGATTTCAACCCCACTTCTCTCTGTCCCATCAGATTTAAAAAAACCGAACAGTTCATGGAAAAAACATATCCTTCTACGTATATACCACCTTATCTTTCCTTACAAATCCTTAAAACCCCCACAGCTGCTTACCCAACATCTAGAAATAAACCAATATTAATATCACCATTATCCAGGGCTTAAGGGAGCAAATGTTCAGTAAACAAATAATATGTAATGTGCATAACTGGATATAAACTTTTGAGATGTTGTGTTTGAAAAGTCATGTCCAAACTAAACGCATAATTATCTTGAAGATTTTCCATTTTCTCAAACATACACTGCAGGTGATGTGAAATGGCAGTTATTTTAAATGATGTGATGAATGGGAATAATATCTGAAACAAAAAAAAAAGCAATTTCTGTGGTCGTAGTGAAATGTTTCAGAAGGGATGTCCACACTATGTTCGGGTTAGCTCAGGTAGAGTAAATCTACTGTAGAATAATCACAAATTATAAACTAACAAAAAAGAAATTAAAGGTGCATTACTAATGCAGCAGAAAAACAATATTCCACACAGCTGCAAAATATATTCACCATTTGAGTAAACTGCATGTTGATAATGCATACTGCACACCTATAAATACTAAATATGAATGGCAAAAAGGCTATATTGAAATATCCTTAGCATATTATCACATTTAATAGTCAATATTACAGAGAATATCAAGAAGACTGTCAAACTTAAAATGAACTGAGCCACGCGGTCAGACTGATCACCGTTACGAATAGCCTCCCCGTTTAATTTGAGGTAGCGCGACTTTTAATGACGACATTGTGCAGCGTTGAAATGTTTTTCAGTCTTTATGAGCAAAATCAACCTTAAAGCATGCACTCTGTCGCTCTCATATACTGCATTTATACATACATTATGAAGCCAGCTGACGTAAAGCAAAACCCCTTTATTCTTACTGTAATGAAGACAAACATCTGCAGAAAAATGCAAAACATAGCTTATCCTTAGTTAAAAATATAACTATGTACAGTCTAGTCATATATATATTTGGATATCTCGTACTATTTTGTACATTTGTACAGCACGGCGTGGAGAACACGTGAAGGTGGGGGGGGGGGTGGGGGGGGAGTGGAATGGTTCCTGGGAACGGTTGAGCGCAAATCCCCTTGTTAGTGCGTCACTTCACATCTGCACCAAAAACAAGTATAGCAGTGTTAAAAAATTACAAACAAAAGAAAAAGTTTTTTTTGGTAATCGAAAAAGGACAAAAAAAAATAAAAAAATTAAAAAAAAAGAACACCAATGATGCAACACGAATAATGAGGGGTGCAGGTATTCTTTATTGGGAAACGAAAAAATACAAAAAAAACAAAAATAATATAATAATAACAACGATGAGGGGAAAATAAAGAGACAGTAAGGGGTGGGTGGGGGGGGTGGGGGGGGAATGGCAGCGAGCGATGGGGTGAGAGTGGGGGGGACGGGGGACGGGGGGGGGTGAGAGTTAGGAATTTAAAGAGCTCTTACACTCCGCCTTTACGGCGCCACAGTTAATGGGCACAAAGGGCCGGCGGGCCGCCTGGCGCAGCCTGATGAGGTCACGGCACATGTGACGGGCCAGCTTGGTGAGCCGCGTGGCCTGCAGGAGGAAGGCCTGCTTGGTCTTCATGGAGGACTTGGGGCTGCCGCTGTTCCGCATGGGCACCATGTGGGAGCCCTGCCGGGGGCCGTGGCCCCGGGACCGGGGCTCCTGGAGAGGGGGGGGGGGGGGGGGGGGGAGAGAGATGAGGAGGGAGGGAACAACACAGGGGAGAGAGAGAGAGAGAGAGAGAGAGGAGGAGGGAGGGAACAACGCAGGGAAGAGAGAGAGAGAGTGGAAGAGGGATCAACACAGGGTAGACAGAGAGAGAGATGGAGGGATCAACACAGGGAAAAGAGAGAGAGGAGGGATCACACAGGGAAGAGAGAGAAAGGGAGGGAAGGGGGATAAGAGGCAGAAAAGGTATAAAAGAGAAGGAGGTTCAGAAGAAAGAAAGAAGAGAGGGGTGAGGGAAGGGAGAAGGATGACAAGAGGAAGAGCAGCAGGAGGAGAAAGGGAGGAACAGAAGGAGGGGAGGGGTGATAGGGGGGGAAAGGGAAACGTGGGAGGAAGAGGGAGAGAGAGGGAGCAAAAGAAGAAGAGGAAAAGGGCATTTTCATTTCATAAGCGGATGGAGTATTACACTCTAATTCAGCGCAGCGGGTCAATGAACACAGACACATACTGTGTCTCTACAAATGAAGACGGCGCTGACAGGGCTGTCCCAATCAGCGTACAACACGGCCGTGAATATCCGCACCGCTAAATCTACACCGCCACAGTGATGGATTTTCCAATAACGTTTACATCATTTTTCAGTTTCGATTATTCAAAATCAGTTACGCGTGCATGTTCAGGCACAGAGGGGAGAATGACGGGCCCGGGGGTCTCCCCCTCGCGCGCCTCTTCACAAGAGCAGGGGCCCGCCCGACGGGCTGAGCTGACGGGTCGGGGCGAGGAGAGCAGGGACACGGCGAAAACGCTCTCAACGTGAAACCAGTGCTTTTTAAAACTGAAAGCACACGAGTGGTACAGTGGCACAAAGATAAACAATGTCCATTTAAAAAGAGACAAAACCGTACCGTTTCAGCAAACAGCCTGTTCGTTTTTTTTTGTGATAAAATAATAAAAACACTCTAGTATTCAAGGCAACTTTCTTTTTTTTTTGGATACTGCGGTGATGACCATTGCCTGCAGAAAAAAAATTCCCAGACCACTACAATCTTCCAACCGATTTCAGGATTGGGACAGCCCTCGCCACAAGAGAGAAAGATTCAGCCCGTCATTGATATTGCTGCTCTACGTAACGCTCATGTAATTTGGCTGATGTTTTTATCCAAAGCCACTTACAGTTGATCATAGACTAAGCAGGAGACAGTCCTCCCCTGGAGCAATGCAGGGTTAAGGGCCTTGCTCAAGGGCCCGATGTGTGGATCTCATGGTTGCTACACCGGGGATCGAACCTTGCTGGTCCCAGTCATGTATCTTAACCACTACCCAAATCAGCAGTAGAGGAGAGAAGTGGGAGTGTGGGTGAAGATCCCAGCAGAGATGATAACATGAATGCTGGGTGTGGGTTAAGATCCCAGCAGAGATAATAACATGAATGCTGAGCGTGGGTTAAGATCCCAGCAGACATGATAACATAGATGCTGAGTGTGGGTTAAGATCCCAGCAGAGATGATAAGATATATGTGTGGGTTAGGGCGGTAAGGGGCGGTAGGGCTTACATTGGGGGCCGGGCTGGAAGGCATCTTCTCCTCCCCTTCGGCCCGGCTGGGCATCTTCAGGCCCCCGTACTTCTTCCAGTACAGCCAGCAGGACACACACAGGCGGCACTGCATGTTGGGGGGGCCCCATGAGTACCACTGGGCAGACTGCATGGCTGGGGGGGGGCACAAGAACAAAATTCAAAACCGTATTTACGACTGCACTTTGTGTATGACAGCACATTGTGAAAGTGCCGTGTGCGATCACTCTGATCACTCAGTACGAGACAGAGTGTCTTGTATCTTCAGAGGCAGAGCCTTATGAAACCAGCAGAAAAGCCTGGCTCTCTGACAAAAAGGTTGGTTCCCGCCACAGCACAGGAAATCAATCTGCAGGCTAAATCACACCAGATAATCTACGTTATAAATGTTGTAGCAGTGACTCCCGGGGTAGCTCAGTGTAGCAGTGACTTCCTGGGTAACCCAGGGTAGCTCAGTGTAGCAGTGACTCCCTGGGTAACTCAGTGTAGCAGTGACTCCCTGGGTAGCTGGGTGTAGCAGTGACTCCCTGGGTAGCTGGGTGTAGCAGTGACTCCCTGGGTAACCGGGTGTAGCAGTGA